>NC_066350.1:1536674-1844009 GCF_024516045.1 Bombus affinis | reverse complement strand
CATTTAATCTCGTGCAAAAGAATTACTATAACTTATTACGATTTGCGCTTTGAATAGTCAATCAACAGAGTTCAGTCTAACGAAAAAGTATTCCGTCCACAGCGATCGTCAGCGCTAGACGCGCGCCGTCCGTACGGACGACATAGGCCGCGAATAGTCAGCACTCAAAGGGTTTTAAAAATACACTTTGTCTCAAGTTGATATCTCAATTAACATCGAAGATACTGGAGTTTGAAGTATAACGTACAAGACGCACCATTTAAAACGAGCATAAATGTGAACGATCTGTCATGACCTAATTTTTGTTTCTGGAAATGCGTACGTCGCGTAATAATAGCAAAAAGACGCCCACTCAGCGTCTGTCACTGACCGCCACACAACCATCAAGCTTGAGATAGGGCAGCGCTCGCGTGCGAGGAAGAGATATTCGACCACCCAATAGGCATAGCCACGTTAAAATATTCAAAATTATTCTCCGCTTCAAACGACGATATCTCTGAAACGATACGATGCATCGAAACGAGACAAAAAGCATTTAAAAAGGAAAAATCCTGCCTTTTTTCGCCTCATACAGGACACGTTATTATATTTTATAAGCCAGCTATAATATAAAAATATATAAAACGTTGTTTTTGGCGCAATTAATTTTGTTGTTGGTGTCGTAACGATTCAAATGGTGTGCATAGTATAGGCAGTAATATGAAAAATATTGAAAAATGTATATATTTAACAGGAATAGCGATGAGAAATATAGCAGTGGAAGAAAGATTGAAATGTTATTGGAATTAAAATCAAGAACGATAATTCGTTAGATTATGGATCGAGATAATGATATAATAAAATATTATAACTGAATATATTAAAATATTAAAGTAATAATTTTATACACAGCTTTTACATAAAAATCAAAGCGAGGAAATCGATTAGAATTTACGTACAATATAAAAAATACACGATACTTCTTAGTAAACTTGTTCGTGCTAAGTCTACATTAATAGTGAACAAACATTATTAATATTTAAAAAATCGTAACGCCAGTTAGCTAATTTTCATCAGCTAAAGTTCATTCGATAGACCAATAGGATTGGTCATCATCTCGATGGCTCGATATTAGGGGAGAAGAATAACATCTTACTATGACAGTCTATATCGCTATAGACATCTCATCCAGATTCAATACACTCGAAGATAGTACTTGGCCAACTGGACTAACATAACTTTGCCGACCGATGACCAAATAAATTGCAGATACCGCATCCTCGCCGGCTGGGATATGACCTCGATGATTATTCAATTTAATGAGCCATTGTAGACGCTCTCTGAAACGTGACGTTTACACCGCAACCGATTTCCAAGCCTCAAACGATCGGTCGTTCATGCTTAACGAGTTCGCGACTCTCCCTGTCCCTCTTGCCCTATTCCTCCGTCACTCTCGTTTCCACGCTATTCCTTGATGTTGTAGAATTCTCTCCATCCATCCACGAACGCGTGAAAGTCCCCTCTGGCTCATGTACACACGCGTCCAGAAGGCCACCAATACGGGAAAGGTTTACGGCGCGTTCCTCTTGCTAGAATTTCGATCCTATGACAACCACGCAATTCTAGCCGACCGATAATTAATAGACACTTGGAATCGAATTAATCCGCAATACGACGACAGGATGGCTCTCCACGTCCGGCCATTAATTAAGGATCAGCACTCAAGGCGACAGCAATGGGATCGCGATACGATCAAAATAGTAAATAAAACTTCCACGTGCATTCTCATTAATTAAATTGCATTTATTTGGCCGCATCGGTCGCCAATCGATGTCTGCTTTTTCGACGTCGACAAACAACCGGCCGTCTGTGGTTATTAACGAAACTGTTCGAATTCACCGATACACTGATTCACCAAAGTATTTGGACACTCGCCACGGAAAACATTTATGTGCATATTGTATGTGCCATATAAAACATTTTGAAATATCATTAGCACTGTAATGAGACACGACTGGCACGATTATATTGGTCAAAATTGATATCAATCTAAAATGTAAATAGAAATTACGAGATGTGTTTGCAATAAATTTCTAATCCTGTCTAACTCTGATACCATGAACTGGATTCGCTTCGATTTTGCAAATCGTGTATATTGTAGTCCAGACTGCGGCGATTTTGGTCGACCTGATTTTCGGGTGAAATCGCGTAAAACGGGGGACAGCTCTGAAATTTTTAGCAGATGTTTTGCAGTATTCATAGGTAATGTTTTAATACCTAAACATGGCGAACAAAAATCGGCGTATCGATCGAAGCATACACGATGTTACAATTGTTGTGATGGAGTTGAAATCAATTAAACTCGTATTAGTGTTGAATTTAGTTTAACTATAATTCGGTGGTGCGATATATTTCAGCAATTAATTACTCAAGTTACCACGAAGGATTCCCTGTAGGTACTCTGTTTGTTTGTATCGCAATTTTAGAACTAGAGAATTAGTTAATAAAGTTTTTATTTAAAAAAAAATATTTGATTTAAAGCATCTCCCTGCAGAAGAATAAAATTACATTTAAATAATATAAATAATAAATAATAATAATATAAACAATAAATGCAAAAGAATAATTTTATTAATTAACATAATGAGACTAATCGTGTATCATATGAATATTCGATTGCAAATTTTATCATAGAACATTCATTCAACTTTCATTATTAATTCTTCAGTTTTCTGAAATTTTCAACATTCTGGAATGTCAAGCCAGAAGCATTTTTCTACTCCTGTTTTCCCAGAAAATGAAACTTACATGGAAATTGCCATATTGAAGCTCCATCTTAAAGAAACCAACAGTCTGCCAAATATTTTAAAGAATTTCAATATTTACAGAATCGAGAAATCGAGTACCTCGTTCACAAAGAATAAGAAACCACCGGGAAAAAGAGCCCACAACAGAAGAAGTTTTACGATGGCCGTCGCGATTGATTCTATCTGCCATCGAAATCAAAGAAAACTCCTCGATGGTGTAAATCAAACGGTACGTTTAATCATACGAAGAACACTAAAGTCAAAAGTGAAAGAATAAAATAGAATAAACCGCTTCAATGAAGAGAAACGAGGAAAATAAAGGAAGAGAAAAAATCTTACTAAAACGGCGAGTAGAAGCGAAAGTAATAGAAGCTAGTGACGAGGAAGAAGAACAGAAGTAGCGATCTCTCATAGTACATACATATCTATACAGTACATTTATATCGAGGACTCGTTTCGAGGGGAGTCACGTACGGGCCGGATGGCCAGAGTCCGAAGTGGACGGCAGAAAAAGGGTCAGCTCGTTAATCCAGATCGGCGCGGAAACACCGGAAAAGACGGAGAAAACGGTTACGTCGAAGAGAGGAGGATAAAAGATCGAACAAATCGGTAGAAGCAGACAGAGACGATGAACAAACAGAAGAAATAGAAACGGAGGTAAGAGGAAAGAGAGCGAGCGACTGGAGAGAGGCTTCCGGACATTGATGATGAACGGATAGCCGTAAGAAGGAACGATGCAGAATATTTGATAACGACCGCTCTACTGGGAAAAAAACTATAATTTTGATCATTTTTCATTAATAGACTGCGAATTATTACAATGAGACTAACGAGTGTTAACGCAAATTCATATTTTGCTAGGCTAAATACTACGTTGAAGAAATAAAATCTAAATATAGATTTCGCTCTCTAAATATTATAATGACTTATTTACATTGAATATTGCCATATATTCCGCGCATTCTATCCCTTTCTGCATCTTTAAATTTCCCATAAATGCATAAAAAATATGCAGTCTATCATTAAAGTTTTATATTCTTAAGGATATTCTCAGTCAACTCACATTATTGAATCCTAGGAAATTCCGCTCGGGCACCAGACGACATTAGTCTGCGCAACGTCCGATAATTCTTCGTAGTTCGACAGTCGTTTTCAAACACCGTCCTGTGTTCATGACTTGAAAGAGGTTGTGAAAGAGCGCAAGGGTGGTAAGAAGGGTAGCGAAAAAGTGGAGGATGTCGAGGAGGAGAAGAGTGCTAGAGAAGAGACTCGAAGAGAAGGCGGAGAGCTAGATGACCGAGATAGGATAGAAGGCTGATATCATAAGTGGCTGCGAATCCTTTATAACTGAGGGAACTCGTGGGCTGAGCGAGGAGAGTTTGGAATTTTTGATGTAGTAGCAAGCAGATATGAATATCGGAAAGTTCCCAAAGGAATTCCACGGGATCGTCGAGGAGAAAAAGGGGATGGGAGACGAGAAGGCAACCCCTCTGGATTCTGGGTTCTGGATGGTGGATGGAGAGAGAAAGAGAAAGGGTTGAGGAGGAAACGAAGAAAAAGAGTGGGAAAGGTAATCCTGTCTTTCTGTTAGCGCTCGTTCGAGCGGCGAAAAGTTTGAGAAATCGCCGCGAACCCGATAAATTTGCCGCCAAACAAGTCGCGATTTTGTGGAACGATGAAACCGGAAGCTGAGCTGCGTAGACGAATAGCCGAGTTAAGATTCCAATGCCAGCGACGTGCTATAGAAATTCTTATGAGGTAGTATGGGATTAAAAGCCTTTGCAAGGGATTGAAAATTTTCGAGAAGAAGAAATTAACCTTCTAGAATTTGGAAATTGACGTGATCCAATTTATATTTTTTTATGTCTTTGTACGGTTGCTAGAAACAGATTGATAGCAATCGTTAATCGCAAATTAGCGACGACGCTAGTCTCATCAGAGTAATACTGGTTTACGCGACGGAACATCGTTCATTCTTGGATAATATAGTGGCAGAGCGTCGACATAGCTAAAATCAGCCATAAAATAATGCAATAACGTGTCTTTACAATGTGTTTGCAAATAGTTTGCCGCGGCGGAATATTTGGCGCTACATCAATACTGTTTCCGGGCTTATCAAATTCATTTGTGGGATATCAAGAAACTTCGCCTCTTGGGTATAACAAACTTACATCTCGACTCTCGGTTCTATCTCTCTCTCTCTCTCTCCCTTTACCCTTGTCTTGCAGTTCCTGTACCGACCAGGAATAAAGGAAAACTTTGATGTTCTCAATTACGTGTCTGAGCTACAGTTGTTCGAATGATATGCTTGTAAACGGTTACCTCGATGACCGTAACTCGTTTACCAACTCTGCTTCAAACGTACTCGAATAACTGTGACGTCCGATCGTTCGAGACAAAGCGCCCCAACAATGCTTTAAAGATATATATATGTACGTATAAGAAGCAAAGTCGAGAGAAGTGTAATTGTTCGAACAACTTTCGATTGCGGTGATAATCTCGGTGCTTACTTTAATTTCAGATAATTAAAGATTAACGGTGTTGGTTAACGATCCTCGGTCACCGCACCGCGTGTCTAAGATAATATTACTGTGTTAATGCTATTTGCTAACTGATACCTCTGTTGCTGTTAAGCTATTTATCTTTACAGTTTAATTGTGTATAAACTTAATTACCTTAACTTAGTGTGTTTGGAATGTAGGTGAATTATAATATGATACTGATAGATGACTTATAATAGATTGAGATAAGTCATTTTATAAATCTTTTAAATAACTTCATATACAGGGTGTTTGGCTACAAGTGTTAGAAAATTTAAAGGGTGATTCTTGAAGACGAAATAGGACGAAAGTCAAGAATTAAAAAATTGCGTTTTCTGCTTTGTTTTTTAGTTATTGACAATTAAAAATGAGTCAAAATATCCCTGCATGCGAGCAAACCCCCTTACACACATGGATCTTTAAATCGAACGATACATGGGCAGCAGCTTACCTCGGAAAATTCGTAGAGAAGAAGATTATGACATTTAAAGACGTAAACCATTCTGCGCGACGTTTTGTAAAAAAAATCATAGATTAAAAATTATACCTACCTAGTCATTAAAATCTGTAACATGTCAAAAATCGCCTCATGAGATTTTCAAGCAAAGAGGATTAATGTTTTCTTTAATCTTTTGTCTCCATAAATAATTAATAAATAATAGCGCACATGAACGTGCGTCCACGTGTTTCCACAAAAAAGTCACACACACATCGCGAGTGTCCAGTGCAGAAAAATCGTACCAAAAATAGCAATCGTTTTATATTAAACGTCCAATATTGCCTCTGTTTTCTTGCGAACAAAGTATACAATGACCACGATACATACAACACGCACTGTACACACGCTACACACCCAAGTCACTCGCGTTAATCATATAATCGCGGAATTAAATAACAAAGATTAAAGAAATAACAAAGAATACAAAACTAAGGAAAATAAAAAAAGTTCAAGGAACTAAAAGTAAAAAGGCCCAAGAACATCTACAGCAGAATAGCTTAAACGCTAAATCTACGATTAACTCCAACTTCTACTGTATACAGAGACGCTAGAAAATAAAGGTACGTGTAAATTAATTTTTGTAGCCACCAAATGTTCTACCACAGTAACCTTCAAAGCGAATCATTAGCTTGTAAATTTCACAGCTGTCTATTCGTTCGATACCCAGACTATCCAAAATCCTATGATATAAGAAATCCTGATATAAGAAACTAAATACGCAAATCTCAAGAAATCCTCCGGAAGTAATCAATTCTCACTGGCGAGTACGTGAAATCAACTGGTAATTTTCCAAACAAAGGCCCGATGAATCATTCTTACCGCAAACAAAGGGCTCGTGTGTGCTTCTCATGATGGCAAAGGTAAAGAGCGGCGAAGCACGTTTCGCGCTCTATCGCGAATCTTACGCGACGTGTAAACCCATAAAACGTCGACCTTTGTAACCGGGAGAGGGTTGTGAAACAAGTTAGGACCCGGTGGAGCCGCAATCTTCCAGAATCGCGTAATAACCTGCCGTCGTTGTTTCCGGATTTTATCACGACCTTACATTTTTAATGAGACCAATGTTACATCACAACAACAACATCAAACTATAGTCGTACGATGCTTCTAATGAACACGTTTGTCGCGATTCGTCGAAACGATCGGTCGTAACGCGCTCAAACCAGTCGTTAAAGGATGTACGTGTGTTAGATAGGTGAGACGCGACAGAAAATGGAATTTGTTTTCCGTGGATTTTAGAAAAATTGCATGATATAGAGGAATTCTACAAGTTTCAAAAAATCTGTTAAATAGATCCGTGTTACAGTATGATTGCTGCGACAGAAATTTGCAAAGTAAGCTTTAAAAACCATATATTTTCGACAGATCATAAAAATTTCAATGTCGAATGATACGCGTTACATAAAACATTTACTGACAAACCTAATCGCTGTAAGCTTTCGTTAAATCCCAAAGCCGTATAATTCAAGAGGGAATTTACATATTAAAATTCCCATTCGAGAAAGATAAATACTCTTCTGAAACTTATTCGAACCCTATTAAGATAAATCTTATATTCAACGAATAAATTCAAACTTAGCATAGCTTAGAAACCACGGTCGCGTTAATACAGCCAATTTCTCAAGAAAACGTAATCTTTTTACAGTTCTTTAACCTCTTAGAAATGGTTGAATTTTGTACGAGGCTGTTTCTCTGTACGGCAGAGTTTGACGCCAATTACGCGTAAACGATACAGCACTGCAATGTGTGACGAATAATACTATTCAATGCTACGCAAGCACATTGGAACGAAATTTTTGATAATTTTTGAAATGATAATTAAATTATAATTTTTCTTAAAGATATGATGCACATACTTTAACTTTAATAATTTACTGTAACAATTAATAATACAATTGAATGTGATATATTTTAAAGCACGGTACGACACATATACCTACGTCATAATTTTCAGAGCGCGCTAGTGTTTTTCAAATTGCTCTTCGTTTCCTATTTTGAAGCGGGATTTTGAGGTTGAAGATTCTAAAAAATTATAAGGATACGGATCAGCACATTAAAAAGAGCATCTAATAATGGTATATTTATTTTAACGAAAAGCAACAATTGATATCTGATACTGGCATACCAAAAACAAAAACTATATATTTTTCCTGTATATTGTTAACGCTATTATAAAACATTGCGAGGACGAAAAAGGTGTGAAACAAAACAAATGAAATGGATCATTTAGTTCAAACGGCTAAGAGGTTAAAATATGAATATTGAAGAAAACTAAACATGTATATTAAATATAATTGTTACGCCACGAGGCTTACCATAGGCCGTATTCCTAACCGTCGCTCATGGCACTACAGTGTCGCAAACAGATCGTCTTATAGGACTGGCGAAATATATACAATGTAGCGACAAGCGCATAGTTCTAGAAACGTCGATTCGCTTTCGGTCCGTTATTTCATATACACAAAGAAGGTGGCATATGTGATCATAGGCGCGAACGGTGGCGTGACCCGAGCGTAGTGGGGGCTGTCTCCGAGAGAAAACAAAGAAAAAGATCGAAGGGCAATCAGTACCATTTGAAGATTCAAACGTTATGTATCGAGAGGTTCTGACGAATAACATTAAAGTCGCTTAGTCTACCGAATACATCAAGAAATATTATAAAATCGGGTCAAATTCCTATATCAAACTAATTGCATAATCGTTAAATAATTTGTGGCGTGTTCATTATATTATCTTAAATATTGTCAAATATACAAGTTTATGTTGACCCTGTTAATTCAGTGTTAAACTCATTAAACCATCTCTGTTATCTTAATCGAAACAGGAGAACGACTAATTCGTGGCGTCAATTATCCGAATCGTAGCGAGAATTTATGTCTTTCGTTGACGTGTTTTCCTCGCGACCGCGTCTCTCCGTGAAAACTCGTAACAGTAATTATAACTTTTATTTCTGGAAACCGTCTTTAAAATATGAATTTCAATACTTTCTTACGAAGTGTGAATTTTCCCTATTGAAAAATAAATGTAACTTCTACAATCCCGTTCTCCTTTACTAAATATTGAATTTCCTATTACAAATACATCAGTTTTCGTCCTTTTTCTTCCATATAATTTCGTAATGAGTGATAAAACTAATTTACATTTGTACCAGTTTATGAACATCAAGTTAAAGTTACTAGATGTGTAATTAAAAAATAAGAAAAATATACACTCCAGATTTAAAATCGTAAGGATATGGATACTAAACTTATAAAACTCACAGTCATATTTATTGACTGATCGTATTAAATATAGCTGAATCAAAATACACACACACAATATATATATGTCGGAGATGAAAGAACACCGGAACTCCTCCTTGGATTCGCGGGAATACCGCAACTCTGTAACTTAGATTAAACAAATGCCGCTCCGATTATTCGAGATTTATGATCATGAGCTTGGGCTCGAGGCGACAATCAGTCGCCGAACGTAGCCGCGGTCAAAGGGATGAACGTTTTATCTAACAAAGGCACAGAGTAACTCTATACCTCTCCTTAAAAGAAATAGAGTCGTAGCGATACGTGGCAGTAAATACTTCAATAGTTTCTATCCCGCGGCCCGCCACACGCAGATTTTGTCCTCCGGGTAAGATGATCGCCGGGTGTCGGCATGCCTTTGTAGTGTATGTTTAGCTAACGTGAGGACCCGCTATAGATCTTAAGATTTAGTCAAGCGAAGTCCGTCAAGTAGTCTTTGTTGCAACTACGGAAAGATAGGAGAAACCTATCTTTCACGAACGTTGGCCCCCGTCAACAACCTCCCCTCAAGGGCGGCCAGCATCTCTTTCAAAACGCCGATATGGAGATCGACCAATTAGCAACAGCGCTAATTTCCCTCACCTTTGGAACGAAAGCTTTCGTTGACGAATCCGAGGATCTCATGTCCTTAGACACACCCATTATAGTTCTCCTCGACGGCATCGTCGAGACGGAGATTCATTCTTTCGTACGATCTCATCGACGAATGACAGTGCCACCTTACAACCAGTGAATACCTCACAAAGAGTTAGACTTGAACTGTGCGAGAACATACGTTTACCATCCCGTGACCGCGGATTCGTTTCGAACCTAAGGTCATTATCACTAGTGCTACGAGTGCTTAATCTTGTTAATAAACCCGTGCTAATAAACTCTCCGTTGTATCACGACAATGGCTAATTCTAATGAAAATTCATTAAACGCCCATCTCCATAATCCTGACTTCAATCCGACATATATATAATATTTAGTACTTTGTAGCTTATACATTGATTTACTTTGTTATGTTGATTCAATTTTGAATTATTTTTCGAACATAGATCTAATTAAAACTCCTAAAAACATTAAAACAGAAAAAAGCATGACGAAAGTGAATATTTTCCAAATATAAAGGAAGTTTCATAAATTTCTTCTTACAATTAAAATATGAATAATATAATACGATACGCATGATCAATGTGATTTCCAAATTGTTTTTGTTAATTAGTTCGATTGCTAACTTCGAATTCTAACATGATACCTGCTCCAAAATACGAATTTACAGACTATGCTCGCCATGAATAACGCGACTCAATAACACTTCGCGGTTCACTCGACGCTAATAGGAATGAATATCTTCAACATGATTAGGAATTCCAATGGCGCAGTGGATTTCAGCTAGAGACGATCAGGTTTTTGTTTAAGCTCATTTTATACAATTCCGCGAATATTTACCGAAAGATACTTGCAATTAGTGTACACCCGTTATTTAGCAATTAACTTAATCGAGGATCATTGGGTGGAGTTGCATTAAGCTTGTGTATGAGTCATTAACGTAATTAGGAGTAATTATTGTAGTTAATATAGCATACTGGTAATAAATAGCAATTTAGGGATTGACGATAGTTATTAAATAATAATAATTTAATTATCGGTTCTATTATTTGTAATTAAATCGTTACTCTAATTACTGTCTACACTAATTTGATTTTAACGGAAAATATATGAACAAGTGAATATGTATAATAAAAGAATGTAATTATTAGACTATAAAAAATTATATAATATAGCAACAAGGAATTGTTAAATATATTGTATAATTATATATCCATTTCAACTTTATTATATTTCTTTAAGTAATCTGCAGAGCGTTACTTGTACTTCATTAATGTCGACATTTTATCTCCCTGTGTTCCACAATATTAATATTTAAATAATAATAAAGAAGATATAAAAATTGAAAAAGCTAGCACATTATTCGTCACGAGGATCGTTTCTGTCCATTTTTCATTGACAATTTATTCACACATGAATGGCCGACAAGTTTGAGTCGGGTTAGGGCTCGTCTCGCGTAAAAAGTCGTTGGAACAGAATGATAGCTAAAACTTTCCGAGGTACTATTATAACTTGTTACCTCGTAACAAAGAGAAAGTTTTTCAAATACTTTCGTACCACCGCCATAAGCCTACGTTCTTTCTGGCGAGGAGCGTGTCGCGTTACAGTGTTTAACGCGCTGGGTATTTCCAAAGATTTAATATGATTTAGAAAGGAAAGAAATGTTAAATATAATTTCTGACTGTTTCTAACTAAATGTTCTTATGACATTCTTATTCTTATCGTTATGACATGTTATTATTATGACATTCTTATGACACAAAGGATAAAGAGGAATTTCTCGAGTTTCATTTAATTAAAATCTTGTAGATTCACTTTCCAATAATCAGCAAAATCCTTGCTAGTTTCAAAGGTCTGACAAAAAACCTGAAAATGAGAGAAATCCGAAAGTCGTAAAAATAAAGTTACTATTAACCGATCTGTCGTGAACTTCTCAATAATGGTACAACGCATCTCATTCATTCTTGTCATTTTTTTTTTTTTTTTTTTTTTTTTTTTTTGTTCTGAAGTTCTTTTCCTGTTCATTTTCTCGCAAATTACTCGATGAACTTCACGATCTTTTAAATAAAGGATGTCGAAAAACGATAATCAAAATTATTTCCCTGGTAAGTTCTACATGCCTATAGGATATAAATGAGTATAAGGATAAGGATATAAGGCTAATTGCAAGATACTTCTTTAGTTGAAATAATAAATTAAAATATATAACGCATAATATATTCATACAAACTTTCCGTGTCAAATGATCAAACATTTCCATGAGCCATCGTAAGTCTGAAACGGAAGCAAAGAGTAGACAACATTATTTTGAAGAACATAGTGTTACGCCACGAGGCTTAACGCAGGCTGTATTTTCTAACCGTCACTCGCGGCCCTACAATGTCTCAGTCAGATCGTCTTATCTGACCGCCGGATCATATACAATGTATCGACGAGCGCATAGCTGTCGCCAAGCAGCGAGTTCTCGAAACGTCGAATTTGGTCCGTTACGTTTTCCACGCAAGAACAGACATACGTGATCATAGGCGCGAACGGTGGCGTGACCTAAGTATAGTGGGGGTCGTCTTAAAGATGAGACAAAGAAATCATCTAAAGTCGTTCAGTTCCTTGTGACGCGTCGAACGTTATACATTGAGTCAAAATTCAAGTCGATCCGCGACATTGCCAAACATTCGCTTATTCTATTAAGTATCATATCGTGCTACGTCCACCAAGAGACTAAGCTCAATTGTAAGAGCCTTGCTCTATATTGTATACATCTATATTATCTCCGTGCGATAAAGTTGTTAATTGTTGATATCTTTTCAATCGTGTAGACTAATTGTTGGAAATATACATTATTATAATTCTGTGACTCTCAGTGTTATACCGCATCAACCACCCCGATTATCCTAACCGAAATACGAGGATCGAACTATTCATGGTGTCGATTATTCTAATCGTAACGGGAATTTACGACTCTCGTTGACGCGTATTCTAACGACCGCGTCTCCCCGCGATAGCTCGAATTTACAATAGTGAAGAAAAAATCAGAGCATATCTAGGTTAATGAAAGCCATTCGAAGTAAGAATCTTTCGTTCGGAAAGAGTTAAGAGGCTAAAACAGTTAATTCCGCGATCGTGTCTTTGGCCCATTGTCTTTTGCTCTTTAACCGGACCGGATATCGTGATTCGAGGCCTGGCAGAGCCCGGTAGAAACTTTCATTCCAGCTAGTTTCTACTCCATTTACCGTTGTCAGTGTAGTATACGTACAGTTCGCGTGATCTGCTTAAAACAGTAAAGTGTGGTTGCCCGCTACTGGCGTTGCGTTAATCAATTTTATCGCAAAGTCGATTCCATTGGGATATCGCGTACCAAGGCGAAGCCTCTCTCCCTCTCTCTCTTTCTCTCTCTCTCTCTCTCTCTCTCTCTCTCTCTCTCTCTCTCTCTCTCTCTCTCTCTCTCTCTCTCCCCTTGTGTATGTGGAAAGCTGTCCCGTGTCCGCAATATTAATTGGCCGGCGCATAACACAGCAATAACATTAGTCGAATAATATAATAATGCTATCGGCACTGGGCCACCGAGCCGGCCGTGCTTCCACAGTATCCGCCAGCCGAATTTGATGACGAAGCACGACAAACATATTTGCATAATATATATTTCGTTATCACGTAAAACGCGAAACGGAGACCTGTAATCAGCGCTGGCCATGTGTAATCGTTGATGGTTAATGCTGTAATAAGAATGCTTTGAATTTCAGTTTGTCGGGAAATGTTGCGAAGTGGTGAATGTTATTTGTAGTTTAAACGTGTTGCGATACGTGCCGGGTTGGATTATTAAATTATATGAACAGATAGATGGTTATTTTTTTATACAATCAAATGTAAAAATTACAAGGGAAGAATGTGATAAGTTACCTTTTGACTTTTTTGTAAAAAGATATTGTTTCATCATGTTAGTAAAACTGATCTTTTATTTGATTTTCGGAGATTAAAAGATATTGATTACCATAGTTTAATAACGACGTTGCGTCATTAGATCGTAAAGGAAGATCGAGAAAAGTAAAAGGGGGAAGGAATTACTCAATATCTACTCAATATCTAAGAGCACTAAAACTGAATTATTTTGACCGTCTAAAAATCGCTTCGTTCAATCAAATCACCCAAACTACCACAGCGATTCAAAGATTCTTCTCATTAAGAATCGCGTCGAACGACTTTACCACAGAATCCTGATCGCAAAGTCGCATAGCTTTGCATAACTTAAAAACTCCTCGTCGCTTTAAGAAACTGTCGCAAGTAAAGCAACCTGACGTATCCTCTCCGGAATAACCAGACCAGTCAAGAATTTTTCAACCTGTCTAGTATCGAATTTTCTCCTCGATCAAACTGTATAGTTTTTTCTTCTAATCGACATGTAATTCACAGCGAAATCAGAAATCATTGTTTATCAACAATGCATGCATTTAATCATGATCACACACCAAACGCTTAATCATCCTCGTCTCAATATTCTATTTTACTCAACAATATCTATAACCAATTATATTCCGTATACTTATAATCCAATCATCGTGTAAGAGTACGCATTTTTCTTTTGCGAATATTCGTGATCTAAAGTAATTAAATTCGCGATCAAGTCACAAGACTGTGATCGATATTCAACTATCTACTCATGAAGAAAATTGCTGAGAATTGTGGATCGCAATCGCCGAAATAAATATGTAAGGACACTTTTATTACATATAGGGATGGTAATAAAATAGTTTTGCATTTATATAAAATGTGATTTACAAGATGTTCATAGATACCCATTACACTTGTTTCAGCACTCTTCTAGTCTTACTTCTTACGTAACAGTGACATTCTTTTGTTCTACGAGATGCTGCGCACGCACATACTCGCGCACATAATCACACACAATATGCGTATCACTACTGCGCGGCTGATTCGGTGTAGCGCACAAAATTACATATATTTCAATAAAAATGATCATATATCAAATAATTATCCCTGATCAAACTCCATCCACGATCTAAATGTAAACTGAAATCTCGCAATTTAAACCAATTTAAAATTGCTATCAAGTATCAAACCACTGCTTATAATCGACATTAAGCCATACACGTACATACAGTAATCGCACGTCAAATACTTAACGATCAAACTTTAAACATGCATTCAGGACCAGGACGTAAACTGAAGTCTGACGATTATATCTGGAAGCACGCGAGTCATCCAAACCCGAGCGATTTCGCTTATAATCCGTTGTCGAGGCTCTTGTTCGACTCGCAGAGGACGTTGGAGGCTGAAGCGACAGGTAGTCGGATGAGAAGCCGCTGCTAGTTAAAGGGATCTCAGCGTCGTGGCGTAGGTATGGGTTTTAATTATTTCCACGAGATGAGATTTCGCTGCGGAGGCTAGTATTGAGCGCTAGTCCGGTGTAAATTCCGGGGAACCCCAGCTAATCGGCATAATTCCACGGAATCCGTAATAGACTTCAGAATGGGTTAGGAGACGTTGGCGAACGTTCGCTCAGCAACAACTACCTTCTCCTCTTCTATCTCAACCCTTCAATCTCTTCAATTCTCCTTCACTGAACTTCAACTTCGTTTTCGTAGTTCTTTTCATGCTCGTGTGCTTTTTTTCTTGCACACTGGATTTTGTCTTAGTCTTTTATTTTTCTTCCCATTTTATGCAGCCTCTCGGCTTCTCTCGCTCGTCTCGTGATTTATTTTTCTTTTCTTGTATCTGTTTCTTCTATCGTTAGATCCTTGTTCTGCCCGCGTCTGTGTTTCCTTTTTTTTTTTTTATCGTATGCCTCTTTTTATCGGAGGTTGTTCCTTTGCCTATAAGAATTTCGTTGTATAATCTGAACTAGCTTCTTTATTTTTCACGCTCTTTTTATTCGATAAAAGGTGAAAGAAAATTAACACGTGATTATCAGTTGTAAGTGCTACGCTTAGCTTCACGCTTAGCTATACGTTTCTCTCTTGTCGCTCGAAGTTTTCTCATTTAATGTACGTGTTCTGTATTCGTTTAATTTCTTTTGTTCTGACGATATTTTACAATGCCACTTGTCTTGCTGTAGAATTAACTAGAATCCGACTAGTTTATAAATAAAAGAATAAATACCTTGGAAAATCTTTTCAATTTCATTGGGCCAAAAATCAATAGTACATTCTCGCTAAATGTATTCTCGTGTTTACCTTCGCAATATTACATACGTCTTTTACTCTAAAACCAAATATCTAGTTAACTTATAAAAGGAGAAAATACGTATAAAATTTTATCCGCTACGCAAATTTGATCGAATCCTCGAAAGATTAAATACTCGTTAACACGTATTCTCTCGCTAATATAATCAGATTCTTGAACGCATTACAAGATCGCTCAAGCTGTTTTCATAGGACACTCGAACTGGCGGATCACACCGGCTAAACGGGATTACGCATTATGTTAATTACAGCAATTACACAGGCTCAAAGGCAAATATTCTCTTTGATCAGTTAAATTTCTTAATCTACTAGCTTAGACGTGACGCGATCGATAGGGTAGTATTGGTACGAACGACTGTTCCAATCGTGCTTTATCATCTAATTGTAATTGCAGTCGTTTGCAGCCCGATTAATATCGAATATGAATCGCGGCTGTTTGTTCAACGTTAGGTCTACGATTACTTGGAATTATATATTAACGTATCGTAGAAATATCAACGTATGATTGAACCGTCTTTCGGATTTGCCAACTGTTTCGTGCGACCGATTTGATCGATTTATTGATGAAATGATCCAGAATTAACAGTGATTTAGTTCTTTGAAGAATAAAAATGATTATGTTCCGCATATTAAATTAATTTAATAATTAGTCTAACCATTGATATAATTTATTTAATTCCACGGCATTAAAGGTATATTTAAAAAAATATTTCAACTAAAGTAAGTCGAGTTTAAAGCAGAAGTTCTTGCGTCCTCGATATAAATCTTTTTTGGGGAATCGAAGATACCATTGATGTAAAGAGCATTGGCAAGTTTGTTGCATACAAATTACGAAGGGGGATGGAAGCGTATCGATCGATTTCAGTTACATTCGGCACAGTATTGGTTCGTTAAGATGCCGACAGTTTGTGTTTGCTGGGAATAGTCCAAGATCAACTTTGATAAGACATACTCGCATCGTACGTGTACTGGATACGAAGAACATTAACGCGAGTCTACTTAAGAAACCTTGACAAGATTGCTAACTATGTCTTTATACTAAAATTTATTTATATAACTTTATATTTCATATTATTTTAGATATTACTTAAAAAGAAATTATATTTTCCACATCATAAATAATGAAGAGAAACGCCCATTTCTAATATTATCGTACTAGAATTCTTAAACCAGCTCCACTACACATAGTTTAATTTATACGCAGAATTCTATTGATTAACCTCCGAAAATATTAATTAGAGATTCGACTTTGTTTTTATTCACGTATGTTTGACATCTTGATATCATCGGTCTTATTCTACATGCTATTAATGAAAATGTTGGTATCATCGACAAGTCGGTACACGCATAAAAGAGGCCGACAGGAGCAGTAGACAAATCTGACATAGAGAAGAAACGCTGGTACGAATGGTAGACTTGGACAGTTCGGTGGCAGCAGTTCGATGCTAATGAAATTCCGCCGGTCGCTCTCATAGATTGTGCAGTCGGTCCAAGTGACTGCTAGTTTGGCATGAGTGCGAATCCACAGAATGCACGCCGTGGGATTATCCAGGATTCAAATGAACCTGGTATCCATTTGCACGCGTTCAAAATCGAATCGAATTTATCCAATATTAAATATTACACGCGTTTCCGGTCAGTTTATATAATATTAAATACGGACGAGTGTATGTACCGTAATATGAAATATTTACAGAAAGCGTCGATATTAAGAATGAAGATACACGATATTTCGCCCTTTATTTTTCCGAGAATATTCCTTGCTATTTTCCGCAATTGTAATAATTAACTGAATAAAGAAATAAAATGAAATATTAATCAGTAAATAAATAAACTTTCAATATCGTTTTATTAAGACGTAATGTGATTTTTTAACGGCGGATTTAATAATAACGTTATGAAAAGGCGAGGTTAAACTTTTTTAATCAAGAAAAATGGCAGGAATGAAGATAGACACGATTCATTCAACTTCATAAACGTCGCCGTTAATTGCGATAATTTTCCTGACAACAGGGGAAATAATTGGTATCACGCCAAGATAACTGGAGTAATTGAAGAAAATGAACGAACACGTTTTAATGTCGTGCTTTGTCTGGAGTATAATTTTTTAAACGAATGCACTTCCTTCTGCTAGTCTAAAACGTTAATTTACAAATAAATGTATACTAACATAATATTTATTTGTAATTTTACGAGTGCTAGTCTAGATTAAAAATTCTTTTCCTCGCATAATTTATGTACACAAAGTAGACTTATATTAAATCAAATTCTATAAGATACAAAAGATATACAATCCTCGACAAGCAATTTAAAATAAAATTAATTGTTTTTTCACCAACATATATTTCGCAAAAAAAAAAACGCGAAACAAATAAATATGTAAAATGTAAAATAGAAAATATTTCCCAGTTGCATTTCGATAAATTCGTTTCAATATCCTGCGAGTAAATCCCTTAAGTAACAGGCAAAGAGGGAGAAAAAGTGGAAATTATTAGATCATTAAAAGAAAACGTTTACGTGCAAAGTGACACGTTAAAAGTGAGAAAAGCGAGGAAAAGGAAACGATAATAACAACGACCGTGCTTGGGGGTTGGAGGGGTGTCAGCAGGACTGCGAGGGGTGACTTTTAATCTAGTAGAAGGAACGAGAACGATCGAGGAAAGGTGGGGGACGGCTAGCGGAAAGAAACATAGTTGGATTTAATAAACATTCCCGGATCGTAATCTGCCGTCGTCGGGTACAAGGATCAATGTCCCGATTTCCGGCAGGAAATCTAGATTCCAGGGTAGATTAAACTTACCGGAGATATGCTCATCGCCGATAAGTGACTTTAACTTTCGGAAGCTGTTCATAGTTCAGTGCGTACTTAATGAAGATTCGCAAGAGAGTTACGAGAAAGTCGTTGCAAAGTCTCGAGGAAACGCAAACTGGAATAACGAAAGTTTCATCTTTGATCGAATTATGGTCAGTAACGAATGTTATTCGGATTTTTTCTTTAGCCGTGCTTATCGACGATTCAGCGAATAAATTCATCGGTTAAATGCATTTTTATGTACATATTTAAAATGTAATCTTTTACTTTTAAAAAGATATACAGAATACAAAAATATAGAAACATGAACACTGATGCGAAGGAATCAGGATAATAAACTCCTCGTTTGAACGATTACTCAGCGAAAATCCTTCAATCCTCTGAATGTATGTTAGTGAATCGGTGAATGTTTGTAGGCGGACGTGAAAATGAAACGTTTCGACGTTCGTAATTATTCATCGTGTCAACGCATCCGTCGGTCTCATACCACTTCGAATAGATTCTATTCATTGCCTAACTCCTATACTATCTGTCCGACATTTTCTTCTGTTCTAGACGACAAGGCGCGGAATGTTAATGCTCGTTCCCGTTGACACATGACAAATGAGAACCACGTTAAACCACAGGAAAGAAATCACTTCTATATAAGATCTATAAGGTGTATAAAGTCTGTTTCACACTGAAATTAGCGTTAAATTTAATCGAACTTCTTAGTTAATTAATAACGCGCCTAGACTGTATTTCGAATTTCATACTTCTTCTTTAACGTTAATAGCTCTTTTAAGCATTGGCCGTTTTGCTCGTCGAAACTTTTCTCATTCAATTACGATTCTTTCGTGAACTTTATTACGGCCACGATATTTCACTCTAGATATACAAAAATAATCGGAGAGTTCGAAAGTACAAATTATTAACTATTACGCTGGTGATCGTTTCATCGACAACTCGAATACGCAAACTAATTAGAATGCAAAACGTTAAAGAGTGATTTATCGTTCCTAATTGTTAGTTCAAGAAGAAACTAGTTTAATAAAATAATAGGTACCAATTTACAACAGGCTACGTGAAAAAAAAACGAGCTGAAGGAAAACACGCGCGCTGCAACGAAAGCAACAGCAACGTTTAACAAAGCAAATGTGCAACGTCAGTCAAATGTTGGCTAGCGAACCGTTGTTGAAATTACACACGAATTCGACACGAACGAATACACACGAAGTCTTGAAGCTGTCCATCTTGCAACGATAAACAGCTTTGTACGCGATCATATCCGAGGACGTTAAATTGCCGCGGCACAGATCCGGCGCAAAGTTACGCATGCTGGCTGTGTACGTGTATAGTATTAGACATTTACACGGTCACAGAGCCAGTGACAGTAGCACGAGTGTCTTTGACGTACTCTCCGTTACAATGCAACGCTGCTAGGCCTTTGTGCGTGCAAATGTGACGACTGCATGCGGCAGCATGTCGGTAATGGTTGCTGTCATTCGTTAACAGGCCCCCGCGAAATAAATCAACGATCTAAAGGTGTTCTATCGTTCTGCGGTTCGTTTGCCACTGATTATTATAGAGCTCGTCGGTTCCCAACGTTTATTCGATACCCCACGTCTCTAAGTGGCAAAATCGATTCTTGCTAACGTACCTCTTTTTATGGGAAAAAAATTGCTACCGCTGCTTCTTCTACTTTTTCCCTGCTCGATGAAAAACATTTATAAAGACTAAAGTTTAGAAATATAAAATTGAACTGAAAAGTTAAATTATGTGACATTATCTTACGTTTGTCTGGAAAAGAATTTTATTTGAAACACTTTTCATTTGTGTCTTGATTTAAAGCTAGAGCAATAGCTTGTTTATATGTTTAGAAAATTTGTTTACGAAAGTGGCACAATTTTACAATATATGGTTTATTGTGTCTCTATTACCATTGATCATAAAACCTATTTAAGTTAAACATCCAACACACTACTACCGTATGCAGTCGGTTAGTGTATCATCAACAGCAATGTACGATGCATCATGACCACTCTGCTACTGTATGCTACCGTATTACAATAAATCGCCCCCGATTCACCTAGTAAAACAGGTACTTGTAAACGTTGCAACAGAAAAATTCTCTGCTGAAATCGAAGCTGAAGCTTCCATATGCATGCCACAATATTACATGGAAGAAAGATTTAAAACATCCACTTTATTATTTTCGCATTTCGTTATTTTGCAAAAAGATTTATTATCGAGTAACAAATGAACTAGAATATAAATTATATTAAATATATAATTTTCCTTCGTGTTTCATATAGAAAATGTCCACTATGAACTACAGTTTTAATACATTAAAATGAAAGAATTGAATTCAAGAAGCTATTTATAGTTTAGAATGTTATGTAAACGCTACTTTATAATACTTCGAGGCGCTCGTCAAATCTGATAAAGATTTATGCTTCATATTTTTCACGGACAATCGCGAAAGTGTCTTCGGTCGAAAATTGAAAATGAAGTGCGTTTAATTTGGCGGTGATGGAGAAACGTACGATGAAAACTGCAACCGCCTGAAGGCCACACGAGCACTTGTTCCTGTTTGAAAATTTGAAATTCAGATCGCTTTATTGTATACGGATATTTTGCGTGCATTCTGTGGATCACAATTATAAAAATATTTGCTCGTAAATCTATGATATAATGGGACTAACAGAATTTCCGTTTTATTACGCTACTTCCGTGAAATATCGCCATCCCAAAATTTTTCGTCCCGTCGAATGAACACGCTGCTCCCCGGTCGAACTAAACGCGGAAAATTCAATTCTTTTCATTCTTTTCCCTTCGATTTTTTGTATTTTATTTCTATGTTGCCTTTTTTTCTTCTAGGTAACGTACCACAATGCGTAAAAAATATCATAAACCGCTGAAACGGCTCGATTAATAAGATATTATCTAGTTTCACCGAGAAATTTTTACTAAAAAAGGTTTCTCATTATTCCCTGCTTTACAATGTACTGTTGGCTTTTAACAATTTACAAAACAAGGGTTTATTATCTGTCAGTAAAGTTTTATCAGCATGAATTTCAATCCGTACGCACGAATAACGAGTGTTTTAACAACTTCGCGCGTATGCTGTGTCGAATAAAAATCTTTATTCATGAATTTTCATTTATGAAACCAATTATTTTTACCAACAAGAAAGAAATATCTCACATTGCTCTGTATGTAAAATCATTGTATTTATAAAAATAAAATCGTAAATATTCTCTGCATTAATTTCCATGTCATTTTGTATTTCAATTCTTAAGCCAGAGTCCACAAAATATGTATGAGAATCGAATACGCTATTTAAACACTCTCTTCTCTTTCCAGTTTCTGTGTTGCGTTTCATCTCTCGAGTTGTGCTCGAGAATAAATTCAATACACGCGAAAGTATTAAACAATAATAAGTATGTAACGAGTTTTGCTTTCTATTTTCCTGCTAGAGTTCAAACGTAAATGCTCCTCACCTCGCAAAGATAATTTCCTGTTGCTTGGTATTCTGGCGAGCATCGACGAAAAGCGTATAACACGGTTCTTATACGACCGAAAGTGTAACGATTTGGGAAGTTCAGTCGACCGATTATTCGTGTATATTGTCCGCATAGTAACTGCACGAACGCCAATAGCGTAGACAGAGAGCAAAATATAGCGATAAATCGTAAAATCGATACGTTTCTGTGTCATAGGTTATTATCAGAATTTGTCACGATATTTCATTTTAATTAAAATAAAATATTACTTAAAATATCAGATATTTATCATGTCAATAACTTTATTTGACTCAAGTTTTTACGTTTATTAGGTTATTGGGAAATCTATTTTATTTAAACGTGATTATTCTTTAAGTTAATTTTATTGTCATCTTTTTACTCGTTATATCAACCCAGTTCTCATTGATAAGAAAAAGTGAACGAGTGAATGAGAATTTCTGTATATTTGGTCGATGGATATATATAACGTGCTTTGTATTATTTCTCTGCTAATTTTGACGCAACAGGTACAAATTAAGCGTTTAAGCGTTTTACATTTAATATTTAATCGAACCTAGAGGCTCCGCTTTAATCTCCACTCGTTCGTATGTATTATTTATAGATTGATGCATGAATGCAGTACCAGAATAAAATTTTCGATAAATAAAATATCTGATAGTATACGCACCAAAAGTAACATCTTTCGTTAATTATTAACCGATCCAAACATATAGAGATATATTTTTCACGCATCTATGCAATTTCCAATGATTTTCTTATCAACATGCCATAATAAGTAAATATTCGCTAAAAAGATTATATAGAAACAAGCATCCACTAAAAAAAATTTCGATTCTTCGTTATATTGTAGAGAAATATTAATTTAGCACAATTTTTTTATTAAAAAAATACATATATCAATGAATCGTGAAGTAAGGGTTCATCGAACGACGAGATTGCAATGTTTCCAAATTAATCAGTAAATAACATATAAATAGAGAAAATATAGTCACTGACAAAATTACCACGCCATTGGCGATGTTTCCTTGCCCTTCTGCACATCCTACACCTGTATAATTTACCACCATACAGCTGGGTATATCCATATCCCATTTGTATTCAGCATTACAGACGCATAGATCGCACGGGAAATCGCGTTTCTATTTCCGGCAATATCATATCCGTCACAGAACGGACGTTCGTTGCTGTTGGTGGTCGTGGTCACGACGCGTTGGATCCCACGTTCGTTTCCTTGCTTCGTAGAAAAACAACTCGCCAGATCTGGCACAAGATACGAAGAAAACGATGCCATAGAATTGATTATGAAATTTGAAATCATATAAAAATTATATTCTATAGTTTATTTATTATCACATTCGCTACTTGAATGTTATCGAGTGTATTGATATCAGAAGTTTTTCTTTTTCAAACAATTTTTTACTCTTCTCAGCAATAAGATAATTTAAACCCTTGAAGTATCCAATTCTTCATAATTAAAAGAGTTTTACAAAACCTGCAGTAAATAATAATGTGAATATGTTATATCCGGTGACATTGGAATTGAATATTCTAGTCAACATTCGGCACTTTTGGCCTTCCTTTTCATCGATACACGAAATGCAACCTTACATTGATAAAAACAAAATCTTTATAATTAAGCAATTTCAGATGTTTCTCTTTAATTTTCTTTAATATCCATCTGTATAAAACATCGATTGTCAAACACACTACAAACTTCTCGAACAACTCGATACAACTAGAAACGGTGCAATATAAAAAGTTACAATTTTGTGGATCTGCGTAAGAGTTTCATGTATGCTATCGAAAGTCACAAAGAAAGGCTGGTCAATAGTATGTAGTATCACGAGGATAGATACGTGTATCCATCAGCTTTACATGTGTACCGTACATTCTCGTTCAATCTCCTTTATATTCCCCTAGTTTCTCGAACTGCTTTTCCCTGTCAATCGATATCTATATACGTCGCTTCACGATACCTTTGTCCCTTTGGCCATACACTCCTTGACCTACGTAGTTCGTTTTCTATGTCTGATTTTCCGCGTGAAACTTGTTTGTAGTCCTGTCGAGTGAATTGCCCTCCGAAGACCAGTTTTCCCAAAACTGTTTCTCACTGTTCACCTTCTTTCTATACGTATTATCAGGAGACAATGAGTTTATCCTGTTCTGAAGAAAAATTTTAATGAAAATGATAGGTCCTGAAGAAAATGTCAACGATTATATATTTAACAGAGGAATGAAGGCAAACAGATTTCTTCAAATTTTAGAATTTTTATTGGATAATTAGCTGGATTACAGGTTATAGAACACAGCTACTAAGCTTTATTCGTATTACTGGCAAACCTGTTATTGTTATTGTCATGTAAGATAATTTATTAGCTCTGGAAATTCGCAACTTATAACTTTTTAAATCTCACTAATAACATTGATATATAAGGCAATAAGAATATAATCTTATCTAGCGTAAGAGGTCTAAGTATCACAAAAATTCCTTTTACATAGAAAAACCTGCCTGCAGAATCCAAAATTCCTGGAATTTCATATCCAGAACATTTACTTTTCGCGCCAGTAGCGCAAGTTAGGCAACGATCGGCCGTCGCTACAGTGATACGCGTCAACGTTTAGCGCGACATAAACAAGAAATAGAAAATGGATACAATTATATATCCGCTTTATGGACATTTTTACGAGCATGCATTGAGGAATTGGTCGATCACGGATAACGTGGGATTCCTTAAGATTCCTTAAAAGTCGAAACTACTGAGAAAGAGGGAAAAGGAGGAAGGGAAATAGAAGGAAGGTGAAAGAGACGGGGTTCGAGCGTAACTCGGCGAAGTTCGTTCCGCTAGATTCCATGTACCTTTTCCTCTTCAACGTACGAGCCAAGAATGTTAGGGGGTGGCGGATGGGTTAGATACGCTCGTAAAACCATCGTCCCATAAAACCGGCTAGTTCACCGGCTACCGAGACGCCCATCAACCATTCCTTACATGGTCTAATTCCGAGCCAACCTCGCATCCTTCTCGCGTATGTCCCATATACATTCGTACGCGTGTTCGCCGTCTCTACACACTCACAGTAGGAATTTCTATGCTCATGTATGAACTTAACACTGCTGGAAAATTTATATATATGTGTGTGTGTGTGTGTGTGTACGCATAGTAAGGCTGGAAATAAAAGAATTAATGAGTTTTAATGGCATAGAAAGAAGTGGATCCTCTATAATGTGTTAATTAAGGTAAGGTAAGGACTGGGATAAGGAATTCCATAGAGTAGTGATTTACGCATAAATTGTGAGACCATCGAATAAACGAACTGAAGATTTGGGAATATGGAGCTCTAGTCGAATTCAAGAGAAAATTAACTTGGCAGATGTATGTCGATGTTAGAATTCGTCTGGTGGTAATCTGCTTGAATTGTTCGCGGATATATGTTGAAACACACGCAGAAGAAGGAAAGAGAGAACAGTTATCAGATTATTAGAGTTGATTTACAAATCTTTCCTCAAGCAAGTACATTTTCCTTGATACACTATCTTGAAACGAAACAGATATAAATCCAAGAAAAGCTATACTTAACAGAACAGCAAGCTGAATTTAACTCTGACATAATAGCAGGTCGGTAAAATCGTCTTTCCTGATTCCATATCGGACACTAGCCACTAATCAACCTCACGACGCTACAATTATGTAAATGGAAAAGCGTTACTGATGATCGTTGTTAGTATGTAATTGTTGCTTAATGATTCGTGGCGGTCAGCGATTAATCTCTTCGCTCTGCACGGCGGTTAGCCGACAACATGAATTTATTTCAGCGGTGTATCATCGGTGTTGGATACAGAACTTCGAAATGAAAAATGATATGAAATTAATGGCCACCAGGCAACTGAAAAAATACAATCTCCCGACTCTCTATACATCGAATTGCTGCGACTAAAGTCTAACTGGTAACACTATGCAACATGCAACATGCAACGTAACACAACGCAACATAATGAAACGCAACGCAATGCAATTAACACACAACGTAGCGTAACACATTCTAGTATAACTTTGCGAATGCCTCTATATATCTTAAACGATTCTTTGATAGAAGTTTATTCGTGTTTTAGAGCTAGCACTCGTCCTAATAATACCGTCTGAAGTGTATTAGTCGGTTCATGGGATTTACGAGTCGCAAGAAACGAGAACATTAACTGAAACAAATTCATTTCACAGAATGATTCTCAGACACAGAAATTCATCTCAGCCAGATAACTAATATTCAGTTAGGAAACGTTTTAAAGAAGGAATCGAGCTGGTAAAAATCGCAAGGCGCTTTCACGCTCTTGTACATCTCGCGATAAATTTCTCTCGGGATGTACTTTTGAACTGCACTGTGAAGCTTTCGCTTAAAATTCCAAGCGCACACAAATTCGAACAACTTTTACAACTTGAATTCATCACGTCCTTAATAGTCGCTGAATCTTCCATCCTGAATGGCGTAAACTTAAACAGTTCGCATTTGGATTTTCAAATATTCGAATTACTTTTGTTCCACAATCTCGATCGAATTAATATTAGATTGATTTGTAATTTGTTAAGTCAAGATTATCATGAACATAATGATACAAAGTAGAAGTTCTAAACTTCTCTAAAATACAAACGAAATATCTTGTCAACAGTTAGAACATAAAATATTATTTATATTCCCAGCGTCATTAAAATACACGAATAACTCCAGCAAAGCTAAATAATTCCCTGTACTTGCACCTTTACAAAATTTATCGAAGAATCGAGCAATGATTCGATGTTGCAACGTTATTCGATATTTCTTCGTAACGAACGCCTTTATTCTCTTTTAGATTTTTCTATCCTGTCGGGCAGACAGGTGTTTTTTCCGGTAGAAGTCCGGGAGAAAAATTGAAAAGCACGAGGACGAAACCGTGCATACTTAAATACATCAGAATCGCTAATGCGCTGCATCGTGTATGAACTAACCGGCGAAAACACCAGTCCGTGTCAACAAGCATTTGTCTCTATTGAATAAAACAAAACCCTCCGCGTATATTTTCACCGGGTATACCATACCCATGAAAAACTCCATTTGCATTAATTTTTATCGATCTCGCCTTTTCACGGTACTGAAATACCTAAAGTTGGCGCGAGTTTATGCAGAGTCACGTTATCAAAAATATCGAATGAAAGTAACGCGAAACTGTCCAATTCTCAAATTGATCTCTTCCGATATAAATTTTATGAAAAATCGTAGTTGAAATTCTGCTAAATATTTCGCTTCCTCTTTTAATTAAAATATCGAACGCAGTTCGTATAACACCGTGGCCGATTGTATTTTTAATCTTTCTTTATTTTGATTAATTTCCACGTAAATGAATCGTTAATTCAAAGGAAATTTAATAAGAGCATTGCTTATTTAATTTCATAACGGCAAAATAATTTGTTGTGCCGTTATACGATATCCTATAATAATAATCATTTTATAGAAAGAACTAGCGTTTTTCTTAGAACGACGAACGGAATTTTTTAATATCCAGCTCAAAGTAAGAGAATCGTATCTAATTTTCATATTCTAGAAAAATATTACGTAGCCGAAATTTCTTAAATTGCATTTTATCTATTACATTTTATTACTCTATACTACTATACTTTGTTAGATTCTAGATTTCAAATTAAAATAAAAACTCTGTGACCGATTGAAACGTTCTTTCTCATAAATAAGAACGTTCTATAATCAAGAGATACAGAATGTTAAAAATCACATTTAGAGAGAACTTCAAGACTTACGACTCGTGGAATGACGAATGTAATTAATCTCTTTGAAGGAAATTGGAAATTTTTAAGAGGCGCCGTGAAACGTTACGTACCGCTAAAAAAATCTGAATTTCGAAGAAAATCTAGTATGAGCATCCTTCTTTAGGGCGAAGATATAATTCATTCGTCGTTGGAATTCAGTAGTCCCAAACGTAAGATTTAGTCATAGAGGAAAGCGATATTCATCCATCGCTAGATGCTCTCCGGAGAATAAGAGGCGAGAGTTATTTGATCTTTTATTGTCCTTTTCCGCACTTTCTGTTTTTTCTCCCGTCTTTTTCTTTTCTTGCCACCGTCCCCGCGGACCAATTCAATCTTAGTCTAGCTTCTTCGAAAGCTATCGATACTTTCGCCCTATGATGCTCGAAAATAAATCCATGTTGCTTTCTTGACGATTATATTCACCGAAATATGTATTATTTCTCTTTATAAACAGCATTCTTACAAGAAAATACTATCAAAATTTGTTTTATTGTTTATAACATAATATAATATTACGTATTGTAGTATCGGAAAAAGGATAGGATTAGGATGATTTAGATTTGTAAAATTCTCCTAATACTATTTATTAAGATAAATAAAAATAACAGAGATTAATTGGACAGAGAACGATAAATGTTCAACTTGAACTAAAACACAAAAGTCTTATTCCGTTCAAATCACTCTCGCAACTCTATAACTAACAACTCGATCTCTCTACAACGCTAGCAACTCTACAACTCTCGTCTTCGGCATCTGCACTCGCACGCTCTCGCTTTTTAACTCATACTGCGCGCCTTTTGCATTCGTTCTCGCTGGCGTCTCAACTAACACTACCCTTAGCGTCTCTTTGTCTTTTCTCGTCCCATCGAACACGTGTCCCGAAACCCCGTGGCCAGGGTCACGCAGGCTCTTTCCACAAAACTGTCCACTTGAAAGGACCGACGACACATTGATGTACTCGACGGCGCCACGGCTCTCGCCACTTTGTATACGGTTCGACCGATATCTTGGGCCTTTTGCCCACGATACTACAGTATAATATGCAACACTTTCGCTATCATTGACTCACTAATGATCGAACAGTGAAATAATTCGTAAATGTTGCATAAACGCAACATTATTGAAGGACAGAAATAAAGTAACTTGTTTTATCGAAGTGAAAAAATATATTAAAATAATAGATAACATAGAGCAGTCCTCTTCGCAAATCAAAAATATAGGGCAAAGATTCTATAATTTAGAGAAAATTGCTATCACAATGCTATAGGTGCTTCGATTTCTTCGGACTTTAATAAGTCGTAAGAAATAGGTGCAAGAAGAAATTGCGATTAAAAAAAGTATGAAATAAGTCCTTGGAATTCTCTGATATTTTAACATCGTGATTATAGAAGAATTCAATAATTTACGTTAGCTGACAATGAGAAAAATTGCAAATAAAATGTTACATTAATGCAACATTGGCGCTTAAGGGATTAAGAAAATAAACGATCTTTTGACATTAACAAGCAAGAGCTGTAAGAGTGAAACGTTCGTGTCTCAAATTTCGCCTCTGTTCAATTAATTGCAGTGTATAATTAATACATTTCAAGAAGTTTTGAGTGTTATAATAGTTTAACTTTAATTACCAGCTGATTAAATCCACCCTCTTAACGTTCATCTATTAACAGTAGAAACCGTATCCTGGTTTAGCTGCTACTAATTTATCCAATATCCGATAATGAAGCGTCATAACGTCCTTAAACGCGAAACAATGCACCTTTTCGCGATAGTAATACGTCCATCCAACGTGAACGTATTATACGACTTTAGATACTCGTAGACTCGTTCATGAGCATTTATCATTATCGTGTAAAAAGTTTTGCGTCCGTTTCGAGAAAAACATTCGCTAGCAGCCAGAGCTGAGTTCTTGTTGTACCATACTTCATGGGAAGATTAGAACTGTTTAGTCTCTTTGCCATCTTTTATTGTCATTCGTTTTCGTTTAGATAGAATACTTTAAACCACTCGTACAAGTTAAAAAATAATAGCTTTCTTGAGTAATACTTTCGAAAAGGAATATGCTGAATATATAGAAATTTGGATAGTTTCTAAAGCTTAATAGATTTGGTGGATTTTCAATATTCGGTTGCAACAAGAGTACAAGACATACTATAAGTATACTATAAATCACAAAAGTGTCACAACTCGAAATAATTCAGTCGTATGTAAAAAATTTATAAAATCCTTTAAAGAAGGATTTCCAAGATTAAGAATTAAGAAACGTTCGGTGTTTAATATGAATAAATTTTTTGCAAATTTCAAACATATTCAATTAGGATATTATACAACTAATAAATCCTGAAGAATATTTCCTAAGAACCTGAACGCAATTCAATTAAACGTTTTCAATCAATATCGTTAAAAACAAATAGCCAATCAAGCGAACCGAAAATTGGGAACACCGTTTACAAACGCATTCATAAAGGTTCAGACAAAATAAACACAAAATTACAATGTGACTTCCCTCGACATAGCCCTGTTATCATGATTTCATCGAACCGGCGGATTGTAATGAATCACAGAGAGACAGGTAAAAAATCAGATGGAACACGTGTGCATTTGAACCAGTTAGTAAAGTTAGTAAACGTACGGTTAAACCAGCGGAGGAAGAAATTGGGGTATTTTAGGAGAAATAGAAGGATCCGCAAATAAATCGGCGATGATAAGATTTGCATATTAACAACGTTACTGTCTGGCTGGAGCTTCAGCTCCTCCGCCCTTTTCGTGTTGTGCCCTACCCCCGCCATTCATTCGCATTCTCCTAGGAGCTTGCAACACCCAAAATCCGGATCCAATTCTGACCACGACTTTTCCAACCCTTTCCGCATCGTGGAGGCTGAATCGACGGGAAACGCCTCGACTTCCAGCTTCGATGTAGGTAAAAAGTCTTAAAAGACAGAGGACTGTGGAAGCTACGGGGCTAGACGGGATTCGCTCACATTCAACTCCGTTGGCCGTATCAGAAAACAACGAGTCGAGGAACGAACGTTACCGTTACATGGTTACATGTGCCGCTCGATCAACCAGATATCGCGTATTCCATGAGAAAGATGTTACAAACAATATATAATGCGATCGAATCGTGGACAAAACGACGGATATATTTCTCGAGGAATTATAAGTCACGGAGGCGTTTTTCCTTGATAACAGGATTATTCTGTTTGTTTTTATTTTTTTAATTAGAAGAATTAACAATCTTCAATATTGTATAATATATGGAGTTTACATCGTCACTTCTGGACTCTAGTAATATGTAGTTGCTCGAGATAGTAATCGCCAAACTAGATATAATGCAGCCTTGTTGTAGGTATATGACATAATGTGACAGATAGAAATGGAAGAATTGTTAAAGATATTACATTTGTGTGGTACAAAATTAAGAGAAAGTTGTTTCTCATCGAAATTGTATTGTATACTTAAAACAAAAAATACTGTAATATGGGGGAAAACCTCGAGTAATTAAGAAAGTCTATTTGACCATGGGACATGTGCGTGCCAGGTATATAGTGTAATATCCGGAAAAACTCTGGATAATCGACAGGGTCTACTTGACCATGGGACATGTGCGGACCAGATATATATAAAAGGTAGCCGTTAGTGAGTTAACAGGCTTTTAGTGTTGCCAGAGGGTTTTAGTGTTGCCCGCGAGCTTTGAGGGTTGCCAGCGGGCTTTAGTGTTGCCAGCAGGCTTTAGTGTTACCATAGAAGGTTTGAGTGTGGCCAGAGTTCTTTAGTGTCGCCGGCGTTGTCGGGCTTTAGTGTTGCCAGCGAGAGCTTTAATGTTGCCAGAGAGTTCTTTAGTGTTCCCGGCGTTGTCAGGCTCAAGAGTGTGAGTTGAGAAGTCAGAGTGTTGTCAGTGTTGTCAAGGAGTGTAGTCTGCGTGAAAGAGAGCGTTGGAACCGTGGTGACGAGAGTTGTAAATTAAGGGGGTATTCTAGTCTAGAGGCATGAATTTCGGGCGGTTTTTGAAGCTCTGTACAAACGAAACAAGAAATATTTTTACTATCCACTTTTTTTAAACGGCCGCCATTTCGTGAAAAAATGTTTCTTTTACTTTTCCAAGGTTCATGCTATAGCGGCATCTATACTAATTAAGAATCCGTTCGGCTTTTTTGTTTCAGATAACCAGAAGGGTTGAAATCATGCACGCCAGGACACCCTTTTTTTGAACCCCCACTTTGTCAGCTCATAACTTTGTGAATTTTGAGTTTCTTTTTTTCGGTTAATTTTTTATGTAATCTTAAAATATCAATAAACAAATGATTAAAAGATGGATAGTAAAAATATTTTTTGTTTCGTTTGTACAGAGCTTCAAAAACAGCCCGAAATTCGTGCTTCTAGACTAGAATATCCCCTTAACTATTTAATTGTCTTAGTTATAGCACATTATTATATTTAGTTCACGTTAAATAACCATCGTTTACTGTTTAATTCATTCTAAATAATAATGAAATCCTACAATACATATTTTTTTCGTGCATTCGATCGTAATCGTGTAGTTACTGAGACTAATATTTAAACACATTAATATTAAGGCATTAATTAATAATAACAACTTGAATAATATTAATAATAACAACAACAAGTAGTATGAACATTGGTTCATGTATTGACACGTGCGCAAACCGCTACAAGTAGTGTGAATCAGTATATGACGCGACAATCAATCAATAGCATAAACCAATGTGTTGTCGTGATCAAACATATGACTGGTAGAATAGATCATAGTTTACTTGATCGGTGATAAATGAAAATTGCAAATAGACATAAATATATCTATAATGACAAGGTGCTTGTATTTGTTTAACAAACATAATCTATGGTGGCCATATCGTGGTAATCATATCTATGTCGGTGTACTGCAAACTTGCAGAAATGAGCATATAATCTTAACTGAACAAAAATATTCGCGTGCACATTACCTAGAATTATTTAACCATAGTTTGACACGATATATTGTTTGTAAATGTTTTGTAAAACGGAAAGTAAATTTATTTAAATTCATTCGTGCCTGTATCATGCCATGTTAATATCATTCAAATTATTTTGAATTATTCGTATAAAGCAAACGATTCACATAGACTAAGCAAGTGTTCTTAGGAAAGTTGATGATAAATAATTGCCAGTAACTGATGTTGATTCACTTGCTATAGACACCTATTTAACAAGGATGGATACAATCCGTGAACCCTGGTCTTTTACTCCATATAGGATTACTTTCAAGAGGATAACTACAGCATAACTCGTCGTCCATTAATCAACACACATTACTTTACATTGAGATTATTAGATCTTTGTTGAAATAACGACAATACACTGTTCTTGATATATCTAAATGAAAGATGTAGATGCATGAAAAATATTATATAAATGGAATTTAATTTATATTAGGCTATCGTAATACACATATCGTATTACATATTACACTGATTATTAAATTCATAAAATATATTGCGTTGCTTTAACTTATAAAATTCGCTGTGAAAAATACATGGCTGTCAAAAGTTGTGAAACATTCGATATTCTAAAGTCTATTTCCGTTGAAAGAATTTTCGAAGAATATAGTAGCGTTCGTGCGAGGAGAAACGATTCTTACTTGCTGAACGTTAAATCTTCCACGATACGTGCTCCGGAATCAAGTTCTCCACTTAGAATGACGGAACAGAAATTACTTGTACATAAGTTATTGGCAAATCACGTGAAAGTATCTTCGACGTAAGATGAAAAGTTCCGATCTCGTGAACCGTGAAAACGGGAGAGATAGAAGGTGGAAAAGTAGAAAAAATTGAGAATAAAAGTTTGATTCGTTTCATCTGTGACGCTGTAATCATCATAGTGTTGCGATCATTTGCAAACTGATTTTAATATAAAAAAAACACATGCGTATTTGATAATTACGTTTATTTCATAAAAATAATCGTAATGGAAAATTATTTTGAAAACATTTTTATACCATTCGAGATCAATCCGTTCTTTTTAAAATATAAAACTCCTTTCGTTCTCATTCGCGCATATTTAATACGTCATATAAAAAGCGTATTTTCTAGAAGCTTTTATATTTTTTTATCAAATATTAAGGTTTAATTTGCGGGACATTCAACGCGGAAAATTTTGAAAACTTCTTATCGTTATATGATGTTAAACTTTCTTCTTGGGAATACATAGTGGCTGTGGTATTTATTAAAATATGTATCCGTTAAGTAATACAAACTGTATCGCCGAATAAGCAGAAAATAGTTACCGATGATTCTAGAAGATAATTGAGAAATTCTAAGTTTATTAAAATACTCTGCGTCAAACTGAATTTAATATAAGAACCTACTAAAGATATTAAAATAGTAGCGAATTGAATAACACAGTATTCTTCAACAGTCCATCAAAATATTCGAAATATTCATTCGAGACAGCAGACTAGAAATCAGAACAAATAAGAACTTCGCCTCCCTCTCTGTAACCCCTAATTTGACCGAGACCTTATTATCTTCGGGATAGTAAAGCGCATAACACCACAGAAATACTTATTTCACACATACTGAAGCTATAGATAAGGCTCTGATGAGCACACACGATTACTTTTCAGTCGGACCGAGGTAAGGACCATTTAATCGTGGCTGCAACATCTTTTCTCGCGATTGCTCCCTTTATACACTTCACCCCCGATGTCTCCGAAAATACTCAACATCTTATCCCTCGATTATAATACACAATCCACCACCATGCCCTCCCCATACTCCTTCGAACCCTTGCTTCCTTTTTATCCCTTTAACCTCCACTTCATTCCCATTCTACGTCTCCCACTTCTGGCAACCCCTCTGTCTATCTCAGGACCAAAGCTACCCTCTATCTATTCGTCTCTCTTTATCCATCTTTCTCCTTCTCTGTTCTTCTTGACGAAACAGTTGCGGATATCTAGCACTCGCTAATGGATATTGCTGCTGCCCTTGCTCTTGCTCTTGCCTCAGCCACCTGACTTTGCGAGGCCGTCTGCTCGCGTTTCGGATAAATTAGAAAACTCCACAGGCTTAGCCTCCTTTTTTTCGGCAGATCGGCGTAGCTCACTTTTGCATGCCAGGCAAAGCGTATTTGCATGACAAACGGCCTTGCAAAGGCCGCGTTCCGTGCACCTCCAACGAGTTCGATTCTACCAAGCCCTAATCCCTCTTCCGCCAGCACGAACGTCTTTCCTGCGCCATGTAATTACCAGGCGCCGATTCTACCTACGTTATTACCGATTATTAGATTCTTTTTGTTGGCGACGTTGAAATTTAAAAAAAAAAAAATATTCTGTGGAAATTTTGGAATCCGTGGCGATTTAAAATCATTTCTCAAAATATTAGGTTACAGGAATCTTTTTGAGTCGTGACAAATACGCAAAAATCTTATCAAAGATGTACCTATCTTAAATTTGATTAAAAAATGTATCCAATTTGCCTCAATGTTTTAGTGTTGTTTTGTAAATTATAGAACTTTTTTATACTTATAGGAAATTTAGCTGTCAATAAAATGCACATAATGTTCAAGAATCTCCAAAATATCTAAGTTAAAATACTCGTTGTAATATTTATGTAGATTCTATTTTTTTTAGTTGTGTTCATAAAAATATAAATTTGTATAAACATCCACAGTTTAGTAATCACGAATAAGAAGAGAATTCGAAAAATATCCATTTTCCGAGTTCATTCGAGAGTAAACAATCCTTTTACTTAAACAAATCACTGAGTTGCGTCTGAGAACGGAGTTCGATGAGTTATGAGAAATTTTATTATTTATTGGAAAGTAACTCGAACCGAGGCTGGTCGCATATCAACTTAATATTGTGCGACTTGCCGAAGGGTGCATACTAATAAGATTTCTTGAGAGATTCGATTTATTACATAAGTTTTAAACTATGCAGCGCGAGGTGTTGCTTGTTAAAACTTGATAGGTTGATGGGCAGAGCGCATCCGATGTGTTAAAGAAAAATTCCTTCTGGCGAAACTTTGTGCCGAGGAATTGAAAGAAGCGTATCATATCACATCATCGAATAAATTTAATACATCCATTAACACCTTCTTTATCATATACATTACCTAATCTCATTTTTGAAAATAGTTATGAATTTAGTTGTATTTCAATTATACATTCGAAAATACATTCACTGATCTTTCTCAAAGTTTTATCACGTAACGCAATTGAAAAAGTTTCACAAAATGATAAAGGAAATATTCATTAATTTCTCAAAACAACTAATCATCCCTGCTTCTCTAAAGTCTGTACAACTCGATACTGAGATCTTTAAAAAGATCATAGTCGGTTAATTTCGAAACGGGGTCAGATTTTATGGCGCTGGAATTCGGGACGAATATCTTGAGAAAATATGATCCGAAGAAACTTAGAGGAGCCTGTTGATTTATATTTTGATCAGTTGTTGTGGATACAGCGGTAAAGTTTTAATTATATTCTTGGACAGGACTACGCATCCGGCCGTAACCAACGCAGGTAAGAAACGTCCGCAGTCCGACGGAGATAGCCAGCATCCTCCGTTACTCCCCTCCGGCCGATATCCCCAGGACACGAAAATTAAATTTGCTCCATCGTGCATATCGGTACGCTCTCGAAGCCGTCAATATTAATCTCACGGCATGCGCTCACGGAATTCTAAGAAGGGCATGCTAGACGGAAGTTTCTAGATGGAAGAATATTAACACTTGAGACACGATCGCTATGTTTTAACGTGTCTTCCTTCCGTCAGATTTCTGTTTTATCTGAATTTTTATTATCTATGCGGTAAATAAATATCGATTGATATTACTTGTTATATAAAACGTATTGGATATCGAAAAATGTATACATATTTATTTTTCAGATTTCTTTAAATGGAATTATGTATAAGAGTTTTAGCGACTTTTGAGCATTTTCATTCCTTGTATTAATTATTAATTTTTGAATTAAATACTTCTTAACAAATACAGCAGAACTTCTAACAATCTTATATTTGTTTGTGAAAGATACCATCTCCATTTGATGCATGGATTAAAACTTTTGCGTAATATTATAATTTATTCAATCAAAAATAAAAAAAATTGCGATAAATCTCCTATGTCAGATCTGCAGCGTCGCAATAAAAAAAGAAAGGAAAATAAAATCGTGTCAAGAAGAAGAAATTCCAGGCGCTTGACCTCGCCTGAATAGGATATCCATAGACAATAGTAACCAAAAAGTTTCGAGGCTCGCGTCAAGAATTAATGCAAATAATGACCATTTATTGGTATCTCGGACTGTATGCTTGAGCTATGCATCTTTATTGACCGATACTTTCCACCGGAAGTTCTTCGACTTCTATATCGCGGAAATGGCTGGAAAAAGTATCAGGAAGTCCAATGGGCAACTCGTTATCTAAGATCCGAGACGAAGAGATCCCCGCTTGGTCGCCACTCGACCTCCTATATTGCAATTCGATGCGCACTCGTCCTATTGACACTCGAATACGAAATAACCGTAAGGAAAACTCCATTTAGTCCTTACTTCGCCTGTTATATTAAATATATCGAGTTTCAGTATTTGCGCGACAGCATTGTGATATTCTCTTTATGTGAATTTTCTTAGTTGCATTAAGAACGATTTTATTTCAAACTGTAGTAGCGGTATTCAATTTCCTTTTTTGCTTCTTAATGAATATTTAGTCGAATCCCCAGTCAATCATATAATGACAATATATAGTTATTTTTCATTGAAGACTTCGAAGAATCGATTATAAATAACACGTAAGAATTTTTGCATAATAAAGTTCTTGTATCTTCCAAACTATCTACTTTACATTCTCCGATCGTATATAGTCATTACAAAATGAATTCGCACACTATTGTATCTGTAGTATCTTAATGGGTCTTAGAGGAAAGGACAAGTAATGATGTTTTGATTTAATTAATAATATTCGAAGCAACGAAATAATTACAATGCTGTCGTACGTCTTATTTTCAGACGCGGCTTTCGACTTCCCGATTCACACTCTTCGGCTTCTACACTCGCTCGCTCTCGCTTCTCAATTCACACTCTGCACACCTTTTGCATCCGTTCTCTCCGGCTTCTCAACTAATACTGACTTTAACGTCTCTTTGTCTTTTTCCGCCGTTCGAGACACGTGTCCCGAAACGCCCGTGGCCAGGGTCACGCAGGCCCTTTCCACGAAACTATCCACTTAAAAAGAACCCACGACACATTGATGTACCCGACAATGCCGTGGCTCTCGCGACATTGTTTACGATTCGGCAGATATCTTAGGCCTTTTGTCCACGATACTACATATCTATATGCTAATTAACTAGGTCCAATTATATTAAGCACATGATTGCAATTTTTCATATGAAAATGAAATGTAGAATCTAAAAGAAAAACGCTTCATTGGAAAATAAAAGTACGGGCGATACCTTTTCTGGCCTTTGTGGTAAGAAAGAAAGCCAAATTCTGTGCAGTTGAGTATCAAGGGATTAAATTCAACCTCATCCTAGTAATTTCACACAGTCAACCAACTTCAAAGAAATACAAGCAACGACAACTCTCGAAGAAACCAACAGCCGGTTCCAACCTGTCACTTGTCCACCCTATCCTCCTAGCTTCCAGCAAGTGACTGCTTAATACCAGATATCAATCCGGAGTAAGCATATGCGTGCCCGATAGCCATGAGCCCCTGGAAAACCGGTTGAAAAAGTAGCAGAAGAGATAGCGTGCTTAGTCGCGGTTCTCGACGCGCGTACAAGTCCAATTGCCCGAAACCAGAGAGGAAGGAGGAAATTTCCGGCGCTTCGCCTCTTTTCTTCCCTCCTTCGGACGGGAAATGGTAGCGAGGCACTCGGAGCTCCTTTTTCTGAAAGCTGGAGACTTTTGGTCAGCGAACTCTCGGCAGTCGAGTCTCTGGACTGTGGCTGAAAGTTTTGCTCCGTCTACGAAAGCAGTATTTATGTCAGGGTAGCAGAGCGTGCACTTTCTGCTCCCGTGCTGGTGAACAGAAGATTGAAAGTCACTCCCTCTCTATCTCGATTTTCTCTCTCCTTCTCTCTTCGATAACTATCCAATCATCTGCCGATCGAAGCTTATTTGGTACTACTTCCGATTCGAAATTCATTAATGCTAAGACTGTTAGAGCGGACAGAATGACCAATTCGTAATTTTTCCTAGAAATTTTATAAGTTTATAATGTTGAATGATTTGGATATTCTTGTATTTAATAATATTCACATTTCAGTTCAGAAAATGTTCACTTTTTTCATGCGATTCGAAATATCAAATATTTTCATTCAAAATATTTTAAAGCATTTACCATTAGCACTTATAATTACATAGCAGAAATATCTTTAATAATCTTGCCTAAACACGTGTAATAGATTCTACTCTCAAAAGTAGAAATCATCACCGATTACCAATGCCCACACCTCTGGAACTTTTTACGCATTGGCCAAACTTGCTCCAAACAGTCTTTAGAGAACCACGAGGTAGAAATGGTCATTAGAAAAATTGTGAGACATGTACACGGCGTACGCGTGGCTATGTGAAAGTTGCTATTTCTCGTTAAAGTACGGAAAGAACTAAAGCGCTTACCTCGAGAATCTCGCGGCACAGGTCAAAACACAAAATAAAGTGGCAAACTTCTGGATTCGTTCCTAGTTTTTGGTTGATGGAAACGAGAAGAGATGACAAGGTTCCTTCCACGAAATGCATGTGGAAATTCTACGTCAGTTTTCCGTTCGACTCAAATCCAAAGCCTTCGGGTCTTGGTATTTGTATCGCGCTGTTCTTACGTTGCTTCCAATTAGCCAAGATTATGGTTGCTCCTAATTCCGACAAATTTGCTCAAGATGCAACTCGGCTGTTTCTCCAACTCTGGTCAAGCTACCCTTTGTCAAATCTAGTTTCATGGAATCCCAAACACACCAACAGAACACAATTTCTATGTATACATCGGATATCCGTGCAATTTGTGATCGTTTTCTAACGATGTTGGAACGAAAAATTTATCCGTTATAAAAGCTTTAAACTTAGTATTTACAGTAGCTTACTTTTTACGAATATATTATATAAAACATTAAAAAATTCATTAACCAGTCATTAAGTATTCGAATACTTACAAAAATTGCATGGCGTGCATGAAATCTGTTAATGCCGTAAGGCATGGCGACCTCGTTCACATTATCTACGCAAAATAGCATTTTACATCGCTGCAAAATAATTCGAAGCAACAATCTCTCCCTTGTTTCGTTTCTCGGAACACGGTCCTAAAAAAATTTCCTTAAAATCCGAAGCAGTCGATGAAATGAAATCCATCCACCGGTTTCAGTTACCTACTGTCCACGATAGCAACAGGTAGTGGTCGGAGGGCCGCAGCCTCCTTTCATTTCGCAGACTTCCGATTACCTATTTTAGCATGCGAAACGAATATACAGCTTCAAAGGGTGGGAGGGTGCGAAACCATTCGCGCAGTCGAACGGACATTCAAGCGTTCGGAACTGTTCCACCTTAGTCTCGCGTTGTCGAAAATTCGAAACTTGGAATTTCAATTGAACTAGATATAAGTAATAAAATAATTAGATTAGAGGGAAACAGTACTTTAAGATTTTAACCTTAAATTTTAAGAGTTAACATGTTTTCTATCGCGTGATTTGTAACAGAGGCATTTTTGATGTTATTATTACCATATGAATAAATAATGAACGAGACAGCGTGCTAAAGATAATAACACAATTCGTTTGGTTATGAATAACAAAAGTCGAATAAATGAGTTTTTGTAGTGAATATGGTGGAAATTGCGACTGCGAGGAAATTAAATCAATTACATTCTTGCGTCGATGATTCTGCGGATATCAATATTTCATGGGCAATTTATGAAATAAACAGTTAATTTTATTGCGCCCACAGGTAGTATCAGTTATTACAGAAATTCGTTGGTTTTGTAAAACCATTAAATTGCGGAATTTTAGGTATCCATGAATCATGTTCTGTCTTCGGTTACTGTTGTTAAATATTTTGTAACATACGATATTCATTCTTGAAACGTTTATTATTTCATTTATCAAGCAACTTACTATTAATAAGTAATTTCACGATTCTTCTAACGATAACTTTTCGCGTAAGATATGAAAAATGTACCGAAGCATTGCTTATCCTGTAGAAAATTAAAAGACCATAAATCTGTGCAAAACCAACCTTGTGAATTTACCTTTAGTTCGTACATCGTGCTTCATAAAAACTGCCAAAATGGTATTATACAGCCGATTTAGTGGTCGGGTAATGGGCGAAATTTACGATTCTTGGTAATTCGCATTAGAAACGGTATAATGATCCTAATCGAGTAACGAGTCTCGAACACACAATGTACTATGCCGTTCGAGAATAGTCATTGCGGAACTCTATAGCCTGGCCAAATACGAACCGCAATTATTACTTAATACGATATCGGAACGGAGGTAGAATTAAAATGGTTTAAATATTTCTTCGAACAACCAATTTTGCATAGAAAAAACGTAGCAGAAATACTTTAATGAAACGTAACTGATATAGAATATCGAGATATAAAAGTTTTGATTCGGTAGATTTAATGCGAATTTATGGATTTTTCTACAGTAAGAAGAAAAAATTCCTTTTGTAACGATTGGTTTGCAAAATTGTTCGGTATGCGGGTGTTACACATATAAAGCTGCAGAATTTCAAGCGGCAGTAAATCTTTCTACTGGTTCTGGGGCTAGGCGGTTTTTCCAACTCCCAAAGAACGTAAACCGATTAAGTCGGACCTGCAGACATAAATGAAATATTTAATCCTGGCAGTTCCGTTGAATATAACTTCGTTCCCGTAGACGCTTTGTAATTATCATTCTCTGAAATAATTCTCATTTATGGTCGAAAGAGGAATCGGCACGTAAGTAAATTTCGTCATTGTATCTTTGCGCACGGCGACGCCCCTTTGGTTGCTTTATTTAACGAAGGTATCAAATTAAGGTGATTAAATGTTATCCTGGAAATTTTCGATGATTTTGTAAGCGAAATATTTGGTAAGTAGAATTTACCAGATGTAGGATGAATTTTATTTCTTTTTCAAAACTGAATTAAAAAGTAAATGATTTACAATTAAATAGTGTGAAGAACATACTATATTTTATATAAAACATTTATTTATATATGATAGCCATTTTATAATTAGAAAAAGAGCAGCGAAGTCTATCGAATGCGCAACGCCTGACTACGTACGATCATATACTACTTGCTATCAGACAGTTCGATAAATGTCTAAAACTCTCAAAGAAAGATTTATCTAATTTTTACGTGTAAAATTTTCTGTCTACACAAATGTTAAATATTTCAACGAGGACATAAAATATTTGCCGAAAAACAAAAAATCTGCAATGAACATAAATCCATAGAAAAATTCAATTCTCTAATTTTTCCAATTCCAACAGAAATCTGATTCACAAGACATCGATAAAACACGATTCCTGATTCCTCCGAAATTTTTCTACGAACACTTTCTCTGAAACACGCTCTCTGTACAGGATACCAACTGAAAATTTCTGTAGAACGTACGCAGTTTATTAACCTTGTCCATAACGGGACGGCGATTAACGCGTTAAAAGCAGCATTTCGGGCGGCGATAAACGAAGACAAGCCAGACGTCGGCTCTTATTCGACGGGGCTTTACTAATATCCCTAAGTGCATCGTCAGCCGCTTGATGCAGCATTGCACAAGCTCTGATACGCTGCACTCCGGGGTTCACTTACTTTTTTCCATCCTTCTCCCTCTGGCCGCCGATTCTGCGGCCTCTTTTTCACCGATTCATACCTCTCCCCGTCTTTGTCATTCCCTTTTAACCCATCTCTCCCTATCTCACGGCTCTCCCTTCAATTCCAACTGTGTGCTTGCTTGTATTGGCGCGCGCGCGCGCGCACACCCTCGAGATCCCCACTTCTCATGATTACTTCCGATTTTATCCTAGACGCAGAAATTGTGGTGGTATGCCCACGGTTTCCCAAAGAATGGTAATATAAAGTAGTGCAGCTGTGTTTTTTCCGACGCGGCACCGTGCCGCGAAAGAAAGAAGCGACGAAAGCGTCGCGCGGGAAAGAATGAACGAACAAAAACGAGAAAGCCACGAAGGAAAGTAGAAGAACGGGGGGAAAAAAGATTGTGGACCGAAACATTTCGAATAGTCTCCTTTGAACAGGCGTATACCTCGACCTTAAGTCCTTTCTTCCGCCGCCATCTTCCTCCGCTCGCTCTTTTTATTCTCTGCTTCTATCTCCCCCGAGTCCGTTTTTCGAAAGGTCTACCAAGATTTCAGGTACATAGGTTAATACGGTTCGCGATGTGATAAAATCGAGAGTACGAGAGCAAAGCTTAGAAAGAAAGTTAAAAAATTGTATCGTAGAAACTGAACTTTCGGTACTTTCATCCTAATCCAGAAAAAAGGAGAAAATAAAAAGTTAGTACTTAATATTTTTTTTTCATTTCCTAGAGAGTCGAGCGTTTTACGAATGCCGTTTGAATAGTGGCATTTAATTTTTTGACAACTCGATACAGTGGGGATAGTCACGGTAAAATGTCCATCCCGTCCGAACAGGAGCAATGACGTGCCACGGATATTTCCATAAAAGTAACACTGAATTTCCATAGCAGCGTATACGTATCATTTTCAGATGTAGAAATAGGAAACTAGATTTGTGTTCTCGCGGTAATATTACACGGATGAGGAAACGAGCTCAGCGTCGTTCGCCGTAATACTACCTACGGTACGTGTTTCGTTCCGCGACGGTGGTTACGTTAAAGGCATATCGTTTCGTGTTTGAATTGTTTTGACTATTTAATAAAATTCCTTGGATGTTACTGTACAAAACAGCCTGTACTATTGCATTCTCTAATTAATTATTAAGATTTAGAAAGAATAATAGACAGTATATGAATTTGATTATCGTTTGCGAGTAAATAGGTACAGTTAAAAACATTTAATTAATTAAAACGTTACCAAATTATATTGCAACGAAACAACATAACGATATCTAAAAAATTAAAATTTATTTTAATACAGCTCAAATTAAATTCCAGGTTATTCCAGGCACGTATATTAAGACACATTTTTTAACACAACCACTTACAGATAAGACAGGATAAAAATGCACAAAATAACCCGCATACAGTATTAAAAACAGCATACGAAGATATTCCTAAGTCTAACTTACTCGATTTCAGACTTGGTACTAATAATCTTTATACAAAAGTCTAAGTATAATACGTATCGCGGAAACGCTTGGCTTTATTCGAGGAAAAGGTCAAAAAGCGACTTTAAATACTGAATACACGTAAATAAGAACTTCCCTGAGCAGGTATCATTCTTTCAAAATTCGACGAATAGAGTCGGATAAAAGCGCGGGTTGCCTTTTCGTTCAAAAAATCCTGTTACCGGATAGAACACGGGATGGTAGAGAAGGATCGAATGGAACGAGAAATGGTCCTCAACGAGTGGAGGATTCGGGCAGAAATTCCCGTTTGAATCCTCAACTTGACCTCTCGATTTTTGCTCTTCCCTTTTCACGACGATTCGTCTTAGATTTCCGCCAATACTGGCATACATCCTCGATTAGCATTCGAACAGAGAAGAATAGAGAGAAATAGAAGAAAAAACGGGAAAGAGAACAGCTGGAGAAGATGGATACGAGAAAGAAACGACCGAAGTGAAGACGAAGACCAAGAGCGTTACTAGCCTCGAATCGGATGCGTTAGTCGAGATAGCGATACTGTATCTGTGGCTAGGTTGGCATTCAAGGATTACCGGAATTTAGCATAATATTAGCGAACGGCGGAGAAGGACAACAGGCAGACGACACCAGGGCCACGAGAATATGGGATAGTAACTGGTAGAGTAGCATGGATGAGAGAAGGGTAGAAGGGTATAGGTATTATTCATGGATTACCTCACTTGTCCCGGCTACAATCCTCCCAAAGCCTCCATTAGAATAATTGCTTCTTCATTTTCGCGCTTATGTGGTTGCTGCGCCCGCCAGTGCGTCATTCTCTTTCACATCCACGATCCGCTTCCATCCTCCTACTACCCTCGGACGCATCCTACACTCCCATCACTTATTGTTAACCGCATACGTGCCACGATGTAAACTTACAACACGCGTGTTATATATTCTTCTATCAGCTTTCTCGTCGCCGCCGTTTCCGTTTTCCAATGTGATTGTTTAGCATGGTGGACTTTCGAAATCGTATCATCGTTGTCATCAATGCAAAACAAGAGTGGTTTTCGGATAGTTTCAGTTGAATAGTAATAGTTTCAGACGAGTAAACCGGGATGTTTATGGATGAGGATAAATTCCCTGCTATTGGTATTAAGCTTCTTGTTAGAAACGTCGACAATGGTTTTGTTAATAGAATTAAAAATTTTATAGATTTTATAATGTATAACATGCTTCTAAGTTATTGTAATATTGTAATAATTTCGTGAACATAGAAGTTGCGTTGAAATAATACTTGTCTTATCGTAAAAAGATGGCTTCAAAGAATAATTGGCCACTTTGTAATTTGTATTAATTAGACTCGTGAATTAAATGTAACTGAAATATCGAACATGCAACATAGATTTACGGCAATAAGTGCAAGTTGATCTATATAATATTTTCTAATTAAGAAAATTACACGGCTTTTACACGCTAATCAAATGTAAAACGATACACGAATTACTAAAGCGCTTTCGCGCACACACGAAAGGCTGTTAACCGAAATCAATAGTTCCAAAAGTGGTTACTAGGATCGTATTATTTTCTAAAGAGTGCCAACATTTTACAAAGCGATAGCAACCACAATTGAATATTAAAATGAAACCATTGAAAATGATGTAAAAAAATTATTTCACAAATTACCTAACATTTTTCCTAACACCTCCGCTAGTTGCATCAGCAGTCTCTAAAGAGTTAACGTAAGGTATCTTACGTCAACGATCCACGCACCACACACGCATCCTTCTATATGATCGTAAATACGGAAAGTTTCTTTATCTTCAATTTTTACTGCCAATAAAACCACGTATGCTTCATGTTTAACAACGATCGAAAGCTCAAGCATCGATATTCCTTCTTTCTCCGTTTCTATAAGTTAGACCGTTATCTTTTTGATTAATTCACGAGTTTCGTTATCAAGAATATCGCCCCAAATTATAACGAAACACCCAGCCACGCGGTACTTTTCATTTCCTCTTGACTCGCGAGCACGCGTGTACTTCCTTTACGAGCGTTTTTATATTTAGAGTCGGACGCGGTAATTTCATCATAAGGCTCTTCCTCGGCAAGAGGAACTTCAAATATTTGAATAGTCTTGTCGTAGCCACTTTCTTTTACGGTTTTGCGCGACATGCTAGCTTTTGCAACGTGAACCGGATCGCCAGCATGCCTCTATCTTTGGTTTTCATAATGGTTTCTGCTGTCTTTCCTTCTTCTTTCTTCTTCCTTCTCTCTTTGCCAGAAAAGGAAACTGCTAGCTCGGAGCTTTAATTCATTTTTCACACGTTGTGTAGTGCAGTTGACTGGAATAGCAGGAAAAATAGCCGGTATCGATCGTTACCGATGAAAACGGTGGACGTGGAAATATATGAGGCAAAATGTCGAGGGACATTCACCGTAAATGTTGAAATTCGCACGAGAATGGACTTGTCAACAGTTGTTCTCTTTGCAAATGTTTATTTTGGAAATTGAATTCCCGCAATAAAAACTTGGCGCGAGCATTAATCGTTCCCTCGTTCCCTTTTTTTAACCAACCGCGCTTTACTTTGCTAAGAATACCGAGTAAAATAACCTTCTGCTGTTGGGAATGTTCGGGCTAATTGTTCCTCTACGGTACAGCGCAAATGATGATGATCGATTAAAAAAATTTAATTAAAAGCTAATTACAAATTTAATTGCGTTATTCAAACAGATTAAAGATTTTACGAGTTACTATTTATGTCGTGTCGTAAAAATCTAACGCAATATCTAATACGTGCGATTCCCCGACTAACGTTTAAACGATTTAAACATGAACGTTTAGCGATTCTTCGAAACGATTCTTCAAATAATTCGCGATAATATGAGAAACGAAGTTAACGCGTAAGAGAAGCAACAGGATCGCGAAGGCGACGAGTTAAACAGCGTATCGAATATCTCTTACCGAATAGTCGATTGCCTCGGTGTCGAAGAAGATCGAACGGTCGGGAGCGATGCCACGAGGGCCGCGGGCCCACTAGAAATATTCGCGGCAGGCGTTATAGCAAATGTCGCGTGAAACGCAATTTGCAGCCACGACGTTGGCTTTTCATTCGATGATTCTCGTTATCCTCGTTACACGTGCCCGTGGCAAATTGCGCGCGAAACCGTGAGAATAAATTGTCTTCACGAGCGACGACGACGATTGCATACATACACAGCATGGCGACGTCGAATGGCGCCGTGACGCGACGAAAGCGAGCATTCAACTCCCCTTTTTCGTCGTTGGCCCCGATACGATCCTGCGAATATTTAGTTACCGTGAACTACACTCGTTACCGTTTCATCTTCTTCTGGCAGGTACGTGCGACGATTCCTTGAGTCCTTTCACCCATCCCTGTGTGAATCCATCGCTTCCATCCCCGCTTACCTTAACACTCGCACCCGCGACCTCCTCTTCGCTTTTTGCTTGTCGATCGTCGGTCTGGCGAGCACGTTTCGTCTGTAAAATGCTAAGCGTATCCTTCTGCCTCCTGTGTTTCACTTTGCTTCGTCCTTCTTCGACGCTTTTCACCTCGCACTCCTGCGTTTCGCGCGCCTTATCGTTCTCGACTACGTGTTAACGCGCTGACGATTAATTTCGACAGACATAATTTCCTGTCTTCCTGAATGGAATCTCTTAAGGGAATTTCTCTTCCTCATTTGTATCTTCCTGAAACGTGAGGTTAACGTGGCGTGTACGAGGCCGCTTGATTTCTGTTTTGATGGTTGAGTCAAACAATTTCTTTCATATTACGATGAACTGTTTCAAATAATATTTACACCCTTTTCAGCTGGTTAATTCACAAATTATTTTCGTTCATTATTTGAGTTCCATCTTGTTACTCAACGTCGTTATTGCGTTATAAATATTAGTGTTAAGAGTAAGAATTAATTTCTTCTGCAGAGTTTCTATACTATATAATGGGAATTATCATCGTGCCGTAAAATTACCCGACAGATCTGTAAATATTTAACTAGGAGCTCTTCCAAAATCACCAGCAAAATTCATTAAACCGGAGCGTCTTCAAATCTAATGTGGATGTGGTACCAACACAATAGTCTAGCGTATAATGCAATTGTTGCAGGTAATGTGCTCTGTACAGTATACCATAGTCATTGAATTGGCCGTGGTAAACCGAGAGCTTGCTCTGCTCGTTTTCCTATCCCTCTCCTCTGCACGCTGTTTACCCAGATATTACAACACACTAGAAAATATGAAGCGACGAATTATTAATACAAATCTTCCTCGAGATCTAGAATGTATATATAATATATAAAATGCTTAAATTTTATGCTCCAAAATAAAATTAAAATATTAAATCTAATATTTATTGAAGTCAAATACTTCAATTACAATAGAAATGAAACGGTATTTGTACAACAGTATTATATTGAATCCGATGAAATTCAAAATGTTCGAATAAGTTGTGATTGTTCGATAAATAATGAAGAAAATTGGCAAAACTGCTAAAAATTAACGATATTAAAATTGGTAGTATAAAAATATCAAATAATAACAAAGAAACGACATTTAAATAAAACTCTTAAAAAATTCAATCATGGTAACGTATTTATATCATTTATCCAGCAGATATAATGCGATTGTCAATTGTCTGTCTTTCAAATCATCAATTCACATTATTCTTATCGTATTCAGAATGCATTTCGTTCACAAAAGCATTGTCCCTCGACGACGGGAAAAAATTGGTCACAGCCAGTCGTGCATCAGTAAGACTGCGTCGAGGCCGCTTTAAAAGGAAACACGCGTGTATTTCAGAGGCTCGTGTGTATAAATACATAAGAAAAAGGCAGGAAAAAGAGGTGGTGACGAGAAGACTGACTGGTACATAATCGCGTCGCGACAAAGAATCCATAAAAGGTTGGGCTGCTGCGTTTTTCGTATAGTACCGAAGAGAAGAGAAAAGAGGAAAAGAGGAGAGCGAGAGAGCGACTCTAAGCTAAGCCGTACTCAGGTTCCCGTGAACACAATAATGCTCCGCTATTAACCGAGAGCTTGTATTAAGCCCTCGAAAAAAGCTTTCATGCACTTAACGACAAATAATATGAGAAGTGGTACTACGCAGCCGGGACACCCGTCTCGCCGACTTTCTACTACAGATTTCACGCACTCGCCTTCAGTGCCTACAAAATAGAATTCGTAATTGTTCCTACCAGTTTTCTTTTTTTATGAAACCTACCGTTTTCTTTTCTTGCTTTTAATTCGATCTGGCAATCTTCCTTGATTTTTAAAATCATTTGTTATACATTTCTTATTTTTGACAACCGCAAACATGAAATCTTCTAGTTGGAATTACAGATTTTATTCAAATTTAATGCATTTAATAGAAAATATCTTAAACGATGCAAATTTTGTAGGCTGATCCATTAAATCTAATACGTGTAACTTGGGACCTTTGCACAGATAGAGCTGAATAGAAGAGGTATGAAACGTAAAAATAATACGTTCTAAGTGAAGTTAGAAACTTTATCTATATTTTTTAGGCGCCCGAAATCTTCAGCAATTAGTAGTGTTATTCCAAATTATATAATGTTATTTTAGGAAACTTTTTTAAAAAGCTGTTATTCTAACAAATATAAAATTAAAATTTACGTAAATCGATGTCTTAGAATTTATTAACGATTATTCACATTAAAAAATTGAAATACGATGAATTAACATTAACATAATACAATAGAACATAATAAATTGGGATTAAAAAATTATTGGATCTTAGCTTTTTAATTAGATTAAGAAAATTAATGAAACTACAACATAATGTAAAAGAGATAAAAAGCACAGATACGTTTATTATTTAATTAATACAATAATAGTTTAATATATTTGAATCTTATCGTAATAATTTTTCAGTTTTCTTAGATATTTCTTACTGCTACTTACCTCCTTCAAAAAAATGTATTTCATACATATCACCTCGTATTAATAATTTCAATACAAATTTATAACTTTCCTTCATTTATATTACAGTAAAAACTATTGTTTTAAATATCATAATCCTTGTTCAGTAGAAGCTATCACTATTCATTTTTTAGTAACTAAGACATTTAAATTTTTTAGACACAAACCAAAAAAACATTAACAGAAAACTTACGTGTGTATGACGCACGCGCGCGTGTAATATATAATGATAATGATAATGATGATGATGATGATAATAGTAATAATAGTAGTAGTAATAATAATATATAATAATATATATTATATATGTACACATATATAATGTTGAAATTCGGATAAACTAGGGATCGATTCTAAGTCTGAAAATTGATCCTTAGATTCTCTAAATTTGAATATTATAAATCGATTTTCCACGTCCTAAACTACCACTCTTCCTCTGTCAATCTTCAATACTCTCAATAAAAATTTCCTTCTTATGATCGTGTCTATTTTTAATGCTCGAAATCCTTCTTCTTCTCTAACCGTCCGTCTGTGTACTGACTGTTTGGCAAATCGGTTATCCGTAACGACAAATAAGGTCACATTGTCCGTTAACAGAGAAAGTTCTTTTGTTTATCCGCGTTTGAACTCTTAGGAAGTTTACACCTTCCCTCCTTGTGTTGACAATTCCATCGCTAATTGTTCTTTTCATAGGGGACTAGTTTACTCGCATGGGAGACATTCCCTCCAGCTTTACTATTACCGTTATCCACTTCGTACATAGAATTTGAGATCCTTCTCGGAATTTTGAAGGGCCCTTTCCGGATTTCTCCAACTTATTTCTATTTAATTTATTCCCATTGTGAGTGAAGACCATATCGCTAATTTTAAATTCATGCTCTCTTCTTTTCTTATCATATTTTTGTTTATTAATTTTGAAGTTTCTCATTGAGTTCTTAAATGCTTCTTCCCTATTTCTTTCTAAGTCTGTCTTGTTCTCAATTATTCCTTTAGGAGCGATCTCAATTCTTTTCCCGTACAATAAGTAATTCGAAGCAAATCCTGTGACACTGTGTCTGGTGTTATTGTGCTCTTCCACGCTTTCTTTTGCGATTTTTGTCCAGTTTCTCTTTTTTTTGTTAGAATTAATTTTGCATCGGATCCTGTTTACTAGTGTTTCCGTTCCAGGATGGACAGTCTGCTGAGGTGAAAATTAGTTTGATGTTCTTTTTCCTTGCGTATTCTTGGATTTCTCTGAATATCAGTACTGGATATCGGTCTGCAAAGATCATTTTTATAGAGTCGAATCTATAAGTTTTGTTATATCGTCTGAGCGTTGTGTCTTTGATGTGGACATAAAAACGGCCCTTGAAAAATGAAAATGTGCATGAATTTCTTCGATGAGTTGTTATTAGAAAAACCTCCGACTGCATCGAATGACATTATTCCAAACGGGTTCTTAGCTGGTTCTAGTTTCAATATAAATCCAATCGGTCTTCTTGTTCTGCTTTTATTCTTAATGCAGATTTCGCATTGTTTGCAGAATTTGTCGACTATCTGATCCATATTTTTGAAGTAGTAGAAAGGTCGGATTTTCTTTAGTATATGGTTCCTTCCAATATGACCGAAGAATTCATGAACCTTTTTTGTGATGTGTTCGCCAAAATTTCGTGAGATAAATATACGTTGACGCCCTTTAATATTTTTGAAAAATATCTCCGATTTTTTTTGTGAGGTTTTTTGTATTTTTAATGTTTTCTTCGTTCTCTTTTTGATCTTGGATTATACCCTTCTTTGTAATAATATTTACCACTTTCAGAACGTCTTCTTCATTTTCAAAACTTTTTAAGATGGGGTTCCTGGATAGTGCATCTGCTTCTACGTTGTCTTTCCCCGGCGAGTAGATGATCTTGAAATCATACTGCGATAGGTAGTGCATTAGGTCTCCTAAAGTTTAATCGGTTCTTGCTTTGATTCTCATTGACTCTAACGATTTATGGTCTGAAAGAACAGTGAAATATCTACCGGTTAACCAATGTTGCCAGTACTGAATCGCCTCTTTAATAGCCAGACATTCGAGGTGGATTGCCTTTTTCTTTGCCTCTGTTGGTTTTAATTTTCTTGAAAAGTACGCAACCGCATGTAACATCCCGTTGTCTCGAGGTTGCTTTAAGACAGCTCCTAAACCGTTTCCATTGCATCGGTATAAATGAATACCTCTTTATTTTGGTCGTATATTGAAAGGATTGGGCTTGTACAAAGGTATTCTTTAATCTTTTGAAATGATTTTTCACATTCTTCGTTCCAAATGAATTCTACATTTTTCCTCAATAAATTGTGGAGTGGTTTGCATGCACAAGAGTTTGCACGCGTCTTCTATAAATTTGTAATAAAAATTAATTTTCCCTAATAGTTGTCTCACGTTTTTCTTGTTTCTTGGACGTTCAAATTCTCGTATCGCTTTGAGATTATCTCTCCCCGGTCTCACACCGTCTTTTTCGATGATGTGACCCAGATGTTTTACTGACTTTTCTGCTAGCTTACATTTGATCAGTTTTAATCGGAAACCTTCTTGTTTTATAACCTTCATTATAACTGCTCTCTATGTTTGATACGCTGGTCGAACGTTTCCGAGAAAACTAGAATATCGTCAATATAGTTTGTGCAGAATTCTGTTAGGCCATTCCTTCTAAGAATATTTGCAAGCACTCGTTGGAAAATAACAGGAGAGATTTTTAGTCCAAACGATAAGCATTTCCATTGCCAGTGCCCATTTTGTGTTATGAAGGCCGTCTTCTCTCGGTCCTCTTTTTTTATTGGAATTGACCAGAACGCTGAATTAATGTCAAACGTTGAGAAGAAATGGCAATTTCCCGCTTTCACTATGATGTCTCCTATTCTTGGAAATGGTTGTGATTCCGGAACTACAATTTTGTTTATCTCCCGGAAATCAATACACAGTCTATCTCTCCGACTCGACTCTTTTTTAAAAGCCAGTGTCACTGGTGCTGCAAATGGTGAACTTGATTCCTCTATGAGATCGTGTTTTAATAATTTTGTAATTTGGAACTCTATTTCTTTCTGATCTGGAATGGAACACCTGTATGGTTTTTTTGATATGTACCTGTTTTCGGTTATCTTTATGGAGGCCTCTTGTAATTTTCTCGTTCCCACATGGAATTTGTGTTTGGCAAATACTTCTTTGTATTTCTCTATAAGTTGAAATACCTCTTTCTTTTGTGAGTTATTCAAGTGTCCAAGGTTGTCTATAAATTTGTCCGTCTCCATACCTTCGGTAATGTTTATTTCTCTTCTCTTCTGATTATTCTTTCTTTCTTCTTTCTTATTAAATATTATCTCTTCTTCTTTGTCACTTACTTTTTGAGTGACTCTCAAATTCTCATCTTGTTTTAATTTGAACTTCCTTATGGCGTCTACCCCTAACATAAGGTCATATGTGAAGTTATCATTGCATACTATATAAACGTCTATTTCTTTTTCTATTTTATTTATTCTTAATTTTAGTCTTGTCATACTCGTGAAGTTCTTTCCACTGATAGTTTTAAACATACTCTTATCTTCTGTTATGTCTGCTTTTATTTGATCAATAATCTTTTGATTAACAAAGCTTGCATTGGCTGCAGTGTCGTAAACACCTTCAACCTCTTTTTGATCATTGATTTTAACTCACAATCTTATCTTGTAGGGGTAATTTCTGCTTCCTCTAGGAAAATGTCTCGGAATACAAAGTTTAAATCCGTATCGATATATAACGCTGCCGTCTTGTCATCTATCGTGAATTTGACGTTTCTATACTGGCCTACCTTGGTTAGACTGTTTGCGGCCTTCTTCACTGTTGGCGAATTGAATAACTGCTGATGGTAGTTTTTTGCTTGATATTTCGGGGAGAAAATATAGCATACTTCGTCTTCTGGTCTTCTTATAGATTCTATACTCTCTATTTTCTCCCCTTTCGCGTTTTCGTTCATGACGATACGTAAGTTAACTTTCAGCGGCATGGCGTAGCGAAAATCGATTTATAATCGATCGATTCTAAGTCTGAAAATCGATCCCTAGATTATTCAACTTTGAACATTATACATATGATAACAATCAGTTGTTTTTACTGTATCTATGTACAAATTTTGAAAAAATTATTTGTAAATGATCAAATTATATAATCATTAAAATTAAATCCGTCAATCTTCTTGAAAAATGTAAAAAATCTATCATTTATAAACATGTTATAACTCCCTTTAAAACTACGAATAAACAAATTTGGAAAGACACAACTCAAATATTATAAATCGTAATTACAATTTGTATTTAACATTTCAATTGCTACACATTTAGTTTACCTATCAATCGAGCAACATTGTGTTTTTCGTCTAGCGAAAGATCCTACAAATTATATATAAGTAATTATATATTGAGGTACATAACCTAAATAGTACAATTTTTAACCAAAGGAATTTGATGTGTAGTATAAATTTTTAAGTCGATTAGTACTTTTTTGAATTGGTATTTCATTTATTTAACTAAGCCCATTTTTTTTGCTTCCACTTCGTAAATTAATAACCTCCACATTTTGACTACAAAAACTTCTGCTTCTTCATCCAATACCTACAACATATATGATATTATACAATCAATAACAAAAATATTATATAAATAATAAATAATAAATAATAATAAAATAAAAATTATTTACCATCTGTACATCATCAAGTATGCCCTGAGGCGAGCTGCCGGCCATTACTTTGCTACAAATAAAATCTACCAATGTAGGTTCAGGTTCTCCAATGTATTCAATTATCTTTTTATTAATCCACGGCCTTATCCTCTTTTCCATTAATGTCTATAAAAATAACAAAAATTGATGAAAAATTAATTCATAAATATTCATTCATAATATATATCTTACATTATCTATTACTGCCCAATCAAGTTGATAACCAAACAAAGCGTTTTTATCTGTAGGTATTTTGTCAATAAGGGATTTTATGTGCTTTCTTTTCTCTTCTTGGCTTTTTGTACTTTCTTCTTTTCCGGCTTTAGGAGCTTCTTCATTAGATTTTTTCTTTTTCTCCTCACCATAGTCTAGAATAGAATTCATATAAAAATCGTATATTATTGTAGTATCGTGGACGAGAGGCCTAAGAGATATCGGGCAAACCATAAACAATGTCGCGAGAAAATCTAAGTGCCGACAGGTCAATGTATCGTCGGTCCTTCAATCGAATAGTTACGCGGAAAAGGCCTGCGTGACTCTAGCCACGAGCGGTTGCGGGACACGTGCGTGGTGGGGCTAAGAGAAAAGACAAAGGGATGCTAAGGGAGAAAGACGAATTAACAGTCAGTGTTAGTTGAGAAGTCAGAGAATGTGAATCGAGAAGTCAAAGAGTGCGAATTGAGTTGGCGAGAGAATGTAGTCCGCGTGAGAGAAAGCGTTGGAACCGTGGTGACGAGGGTTGCAAATTAACTGTTTGTTGTCTTAATTATAGCACGTTATTGTATTTAGTTCACATTAAACAACCATCGTTTCCTGTTTAACCAACACCTGTTTAATCCATTTTAAATAAACTAATTGTTGTAAGATCCTACATTATCTAAACAAAAAATATATTTATACTTTTTAATTACCTAAAGGAACTAGTTTACGCTTCTTTGCGTTATTAGCAGCATCATCATCATCGTCATTATTAAATACGTCTTTAACATCGATCCGACCTTTCTTTTTATTCTGATTCGTTTGTTGCGTACTAACATTAATAGCCGTGCTTGGACTAGCAGGAGTTTTATTACCGATACCATGATCACCACCACGATTGCCTCCGCTTCCCATGGCGAATGGCACAAAGTTACCTGTAATAAAAGTAAAATGTGACACACAAATAGAGTGTTTATATAAGTTAAATAAATCACATCGTTTACTCACTACTACCAGTTTTTTCTGGTTCGCTAACGAGAGACATACGCGAATCTTCATCTAATGTGGGTGGAATGGACTGAACTGGTGTTGTTACTGTTTGATTAGAAGGTGATGACTTTGTACCCTTTAAACTTTCTCTATCTGTTTCTATAACTTCTTCAGTTTCTTCGCCATCATGATGATGATTCTGATGATGACGATGATGTCTTCGATGATGGTGGTGATGCCGCGGTGGTGTTCTAGATGGTGCCTCTGACTGAGAAACATCATCAAATTGCACACATTCGTCACTATCACTTTCAATTGGTTCAGTTTCTATGGGCGGCATAATTTCTTTTTCCTTTTTCACCACTTTTTCATCCTCTTCGTCTATTATCGTGATAACCGGTTTAGGCTTATACTGTTCCTCCCGTTCAGCTTTTAACTGAAATAAGCAATATCTTCATGTAGAAGAAGTAGTCTACATACAACGAAAGATAAATGCATATTACATATCTTAATAAAAATCAATATTGTAATTAGTTATAAACCAAAATATCACATTATTTAGGAACATTTTACCCTTTCAAATTCAGCCGCTGGATCTGGATGAGAAGCGTCAGCATAAAGTTTATCGCGAAGGCGTTGAAGCTCTTGACGCTCGGCACAACGATCACGCGAATCGGCTTCTGCTTCCAGTGCTCTCTCTTCTAGACGACGTGAAAGTTCTTTACCTTTGTAATATTTAGCGTCGTCTCTTTCATCATCATAGTCTTCAAGAAATTCTTTCAAGCGTTTTGCTTCCCTTTCTCTCGCTTCCCGTTTTGCTCTGCGTTTCTCCGCTTCTTTCTCATATTCCTTTTGTTTGCGGCGTTCCCGCGTCTCCCATGCTCTCAAGCGCTCTTGATAAGCTGCTTCTTTTTCTCTCGCTCTTCTTTCGTTCTTTTTCCTCTCCTTCGCCTCTTCCTCTTCCTCCCTTTCACGCATAATTTCTCTTTCAGTTTTCCTTGCTTCTTCTCTTTCACGTTCTCTTTCTCGTTCCCTGTCCCTTTCCCTTTCTCTATCTCTTTCACGTTCTCTTTCACGCTCTCTTTCGCGGTCACGATCTCTTTCTCGTTCTCTTTCTCTATCTCTTTCTCGATCTCTATCTCTATCACGATCTCTGTCGCTTCTCTGACGATCCCTCTCTCGTTCTTTAGATCTTAAGAAAGATAGAAAATACTTACAATAAATTTTATACTGTAAATTAATGAATTTTTAAACACTTTTCGGAAATTGTTAAACGTTAATACCTAGATTTAGACCGCCTTTTGTCTCTTCTGCTACTTCCAGTACTACTACTGCGACCTTTATGAGACGTGGGACTACCAGGATCGCCGTCTTGATCGTCTTTAGTGTTACTGCCATCACGCCTGTCTCGTCGCTCTTTTTCACGTTTCTCCCGTTCTTCTTTCTCAACAGCTTCTTTCTTCCGCTTAACTTGAGCCTTCTCCTCCTCCTGCTTCTATAAAAAACAAAAATAAAAAAATAGGTGAGACCAAATATTCAAAGCAAACTTATCAGGCTGTGATAATAAAACGCAAAAACTAGCAATCGTATATCCTCCTCAGTTATAAAAATTAAAGGGTAGAAAAAGGTTACTGTAAGTGTAAAGTTAGTTAATGAATATAAAAGTGGTAAAATATCACTACACTATAACAGTGCAGTATTATCATTTCTTTTCTTGAATTCAAAATATAGATGCCCTGATACATACAAAATATTTGCACAAACAATCGATATTATTTAAAAAATAATATTATACGAATCTTTATATCAACAAAATGATTACTTGAAATAAATACTTCAAAAAGAAGTCTTAATTCGTTATGATAGTTCTTTTAAAAAATGTTTTTAACATTTTGTATATCTTTTTAACATTTACATTTTGTATACAAATTTTACTTTAATTTTAGTATCTCTAACATTACAAAGATTGCAATGTTGAACGATTACTAGTTGTACAAAAATTAATCACATATCAAGTATCATAATTCTGTTCATCTCAATATAGTATACTCACTCCTCTGGAGTATGCTCGCTCAGCAGCATCTTACACGAAATCTTGTTTACATATCAATTACCTAAGTGCAGGTATAAATTTTGGAAACAAGCATAAGAAATTTCTTAAGCTGTACTTAAATTAAGAATACCTTAATGCTAACAGACGCATTGTAGAGGCCACCCAATGTACTTACAACATTGCAAATGTGCCTGTAAATCAATAGTGTCTAAAGCTATGTAAGTCTAAGAGTCGAAAGGGGTGATATTTAGATTTCTTGTCAATATTCAATAATTATTAGAAAGTATTATACCAATCAGAAGCGGAGTCATCACGAAGAAGGGATTCCACCAAAACACCTTTCATTTTTGCCAAGAAACTGTCACACGTCTGTCAACTTTGTTTTCTTCTGGCTATGCAGTTGATGCAGCAAACTGTTGGATATCAAATGCACAATAGTTTGCCCACCCTTATCGTCCCGTATTATCAACGTAACGTCTTAGAAATAAATTAATATGGTTCATCCTTACTTGATATAATAATAACAATAATGGGTTACTGCTTGGAGAGTCCTAAATCATAGACTCTAATGAATATTACTTTTTAGTGACAAAAAATTATGAAACCTAACGCTGCTTATTCCTTCCTGCTTATGACATTGTTAATAAACCCTATATAAAGCTATCAATGGACTATGCTATATAAGAAAAAACATTCAAAATTATGAACTGCTTTCTCTTAGTTTTCAAAATTAAATATCCATACAATAACCCATAGTATTTTAATCTAATAAGGATAGAGTAACTGAGTGCATAAAAGTAGATGCACATATGAGGAAAAAAACAGACTGTTGAAACATGAAATATCAGTGGTCATAGGTATTCAGATGGGCAGTTCACTAACAAAACTACAAGAACCGAATGGTTGTGTTGGCTCATGGTTGTGGAGTTTACTCACGGTGTGAAGTTGACTTGGTCAGTCAGTGTGGTGGTACCGGAGAATGGAGGACGCACCTAGGTACTACATGTCTGATCGAGACGCTGACAGAAGCTGTTTACACAAAATAAAGACAACAACTGAACAGTCGCCATTGTGAAGACAAAATCATTTCATTGTGTGTAGGATTCAGAAAGTCTCGATCCTATTAATAATCTATCTAAGAATATATTATAAAATATGTCAGCGTCAAATTTCTTTGCTTAATGTATAACATTTTTTACCGATCCTAAACAATGTGTAAAAACAAATGGAATGGCACTTTGCTGATCTTCTATATATCTGTACTAAACTGCTAGACATTAATACAAATATAAAAATAAATTATAATTATCTTTTATAAAAAACAAATAATACAACAATCTTAATTAATTTTATAGTCTCACTCAATGAAAAATTGAATAATCAAATTTTTTAAGAATATAGTAATTTATAATTATTAGTTTAGTATTATTTTTTAAACTTATTCATGTCAACCTCATATAAAGTAATTGTTTTGCTAATTGACTCAAAGAATATATAATCCTCATAGTGATTGACAGCACTTCCATTGAATCAATTAATGAGAGAATCATCTGTGTTATAGAAAACCTTTTTATTACAATTTCAACTATATAATAATAATGTTGTATTTACTTTAAAATATTATTACTAAAGCCTTCCAACTCTTTATCCTTTATTATCTTGCATTCTATAATACCATTACACAAGTTCTTCATTTTTTAGAACTATAAGAATTGATTTTGTAATGTCATTTCTTTAAAACTAAACATCATGTTATATAAAAATACATTGCATTTTTATAACAATATTGGTGTCAGCAGTTTAGCACAATAACTATAGAAACAGGTAAAGAAATTTGATTATATGGAATAACTTGTATTCAAAATACAATAGCATTAATGCTATTAATATAATGCAGAATTATATGCGATGAATTAAGAAAATGGAGTTTCAATAGAAACAGATTTATTGGCTACATGATGTCAGCATGTTGTAGAGTTACGAGATTCTCCCGTCTTAATATTGCACATTTCTTGTTTTTTCATGTTTTGTTGGTTGGATATACTCTGACTTACCGACGAGGCTGCAGCTGCCTGCGAAAATACGAGGGATGTGCTGTGATTGACTCCCTTCAGAGCCAATGAGTGAGTGAAAGAGTGGTCCCCACACACAGCATTCCTAGGCGTGTGCGTTTGCTGTGTGCGACGCACGCTGCCTGTTATTATAATTATAGCAACGAGTCACGGCTCCAATTTTTTAGAGCTAACATAGCACACACGCACTTTATCACAATATACTTAAAAGCTAAAGTTTACAACTATACACTTGTAATCCTCTTTTGCCTGCCCAAATGCATTTAATTTTCTATATAAATATGTTGCGAGTTCGATCAATAATTGTCTAACATGAAACATAGATATAATCAAATGCATAAAACGTGTATAAACGTTTATAATACATATTTACAATGCATTTCATTATAGTATTTAAAGCATAGAAACATCTAAATATTTGTCACATACAAATTGTAATTTAGTAACAATATAACCATTTAAAAATGAATTAAACACAATTCATGAATTCACTAGTCATTGATATAATCAAAAAGTATTATAAACTTGTTAAACTTAGTACAAACTCTTCACAACTATAATTTAAAAACAGATTTTTTTAATTAAATATATAGTTTTGAAAGAAGTTAGTATATTCCATTTTTTCCTATTTGTAAAGTGATTCATTTCATTTTTTATTTGAAAAACGAAAGAGAATATTCATATCATGTTTTTTAAAGTAATAGAATAAATACTACAAAGTATTACAAACATATTCTTAATCATTTACACAAAACAGAAACAGATAAATATTATCTCTATAACACTTACATATTAAATGCAGAAAAAATAAAAGCTCTATAGTAATATAATATATTGCAGTTAAAATTTTGCTTTAAAAGATATGATTCTTTCTAGCAAAAAATTTAAGAAATTAAATATGCTCCCTATCATATATACAGAAGAATGTGTAACAAACACTATTGCCCATTAAAATAATTTAAATTAGTTAATATAGTTTTTCACATAAAATAATTCTTTTTAGAGAAGATCACAATATATTATAGAATAATGTTTATAATGCTTCGTAAAAAATTCACATAATCGACACTAACAATTTTACAATAATTGTTAGCATTCTTATACCTAAACTTTTGCAAAGTTTTTACCCAGTCCTATTAGACCACAATTCATAATACCTTCTAATATCTTGGTATATCATATCCGACCAAAAAGAAGGGCAGAAAAGTAGGAATGACATAACAAGATTTCTAAAATAATTATGAAAATAATTACCTTCATAACCTCCCTGAATTTTCCAATTTCTCGTGTAATCAAGTCTCTTTTACTTTCTTCTATTTCTGCATCATCCAGGTTCAAAGATTTAGCAACCATTTTTATTTGATGTTCTTCTATAACATATAATTAAAAAATATTTGTTAGTTCTCCAATTTAATTCAATACATTACTATGAATAGAATTAGTACACTACCAGGAGCAGCTTGAGCCATTTCTAAATCAGCGGCATGTTCAGCTATAATTTGATTAATACGTGCTAGTGCATCTGCATCCACTACTCTCATACCCTCATCCATGTAATCTTCACCTTCTTCTCCTTCTGCCCCTTCAATTGATGTTTCATCTTGTAGAGGTGATTGGCCTCCTCTTAATTTTTTCCTTCTTTCTGCTATTATACATAAAGAAATAACAAATCAAAATAAATAATTAATATGTATGTATGTAAATACTGCAAGTATTTTAAATTTACCTTTGAACTGATCCAAAACGACTTTAGCTTTTGCATCAACTTTGACAACAAGCTTCTTTGTACCTATTTCCATGTCATGAAGTAATCTAACTGCTCTAAGACCTGCATCAGGACCTGCATATTCGCAAAATCCAAATGCCTGAACTCTCTTCCATGAAAGCACATGACCACATGCACCCAAAATATGTCGAATCATTACATCAGGTGCTCTTTCCATAATGTTACCAATAAATACGGTAACTGGTGGACCAGATTCTCTTTCACGACGACGATTATTGTCATGACGATTTTGGTTACGTGCATACCGAACAGCTGGAGCTGAGGTCTGCATCGCAGATACGGGTGTTGGAATCATCTATGTTTTATAAATGGTAGTATTCTTAATAATGCACATCTCTACTCATGCAGTCCAGAATCTCCCCTCCCCCTAATAGTATGTTAATTTTTTTCCTTGTATTATATTTTATTATAAAGGTAAGACATGCATATATCAAATAAAAAGAACTTAAGATAAAAATTTGTGCCAGAAAACATAACTTTTAGAAAATGTCTTGTACAATAATCCTATAGCATAAATTGTTAAGTAATATGCATTCCATTCATAGTGTAATTTAAATACAGGATGTTAATACATTATACAAAACAACTGCATTAACATATAGAAAAATGTTTAATTATGATATAATTAGTGATGTTTAAAAATATAAGGCTATTTTTGTGAATTTTTATTACTTAACATGTTAATTTATTTACACAGCATTAATAAAATCAAACATTACATGCTTTTGAGTTTTCTTTTACAGTAACTAAAGATGCTTATTATTTTTCTTTTAACATTTCTGGCACTCGAATATATTACTTTTTATCTTTAATTTAAAAAACAAATAGGTTATATAAGGTAATTACATTATTACAAATTAAACAATATATCAATTTTTAATTATTATTTTAATTATTTAATATATAATCGTTATTATTTAAAATGAATAAGAAAAATGACACGTTAAAATATTAGGAGATTAATCTAACAAAGAAATTATATTAAGTTATATTACTTTGTATTAGAGTTTTAGTTAGTAAAATAATTAGTTTCTTTACTGAAACCATTGAAAATTTTATTAACAACAAGTGCAAACGATTGTTAACAGGAGATCATAAATTTACCAACAACATACAAAACAAACATGCCCAAATTTTAGAATATTTAATTTTATATTTACTTACATGTGCCATAGGCATTACACCACCAATAATTGGTGGAGGTGCACCAACCATGTAAGGCATTGGTGGCATGCCTGGTATTCCCATTGGGGGCTGACCAGGGTAAGACATTTCTTATTTTAAATAATACTATGGCAGTGTTCTCACTAAAATATGTAATACAGTTATTTAGTGGAAGTAATATATAAAAGATATAGTTTTATTTCAACATAGAACTTTTATTAATACTAATATATATATTATTATAATCCATACTTACAATTATTAAATTTTAAAAATAAAAATTTGATGATTGCAAATAAATGAAATTTCTGTAAGTTGTATTATGTAGTTACAAAAGCATATTTTAATCATATTGTACTTGAAATATTTAAAAAATTGACATTAAATAACCTTTGATACATAACAATCTTCTTAAGCACACTTTCTTGAGATATAATAAAATACAAGTATGAATTTAATACTCTAGTAATCAATATTACAAAACAAATATTTGAACTATGCATAGACATATAAACATTACTCCATATGTAAGTTTGTTGTGTGAAAACATGTTTTTCATAGTAATAGTTATAGATATCAGAGAAGACTCTAATGGATGCTTTGGTATTCTAACCATTAAAATGATCTCAACAAAGAACCAATACTGTACTTACATAATATATTTGAAAATAGAAATAAAGCATCAACCATTATTTAACAAATATTTACGTCATTTTAATAGGACTTTAAAGCTAAAGGAATATTACAATAAACACACGAACTGAAACTTCCACTTTCACAATCCGTCAGCTAGTAATTACTTCTTTTCGTCCATTACGGCTTCATGCGCTGATTGCTTCTAGAAGGCTATGGTTGATGTTACATTTCCCATGGGTTCGAAGACTCATCGTAAAAGAACCAAGCTACATATGCAGCAACTTACGACTTCTACTCTGTAATTTATTAAATTTTTGATAGAGTATATTAAAACAAAATAAATTAATATTAAATATTTTAAATTGTATACAATTACATCATTTCCTCAGTAGAGCAGCATTTAGTTTTAATTTTAATTTCAATTTTCATTTTCAGTATCATATTTTGTTGTACGAGAGACACCATTAAAATGTTATGAAACAAATCTATGTTTAAATAAATTAATGCCAGAAAAACCGGTTTACTTACACATTAAATTGTATTATAATTATATAATTTTTACATATAATTCTTTACAATATTATTTTACAGATTTACAAAATATTTAGAATTGTGTTGTAATTCTTTTTTTTTATCGTACTTTTCATTATTTACTTAATAACTTTTATACTGAAAATATAAAAAGTAATTACAAAATCATTGAGCAGCATTACTAGATATTTAAATAAACATTTTTATATAAAATTAATTAAGGAAATTAATTAAAATACATTTGACATTTTTCATTTATGTAAATAAAATTTATATAAATTTCTAATATTCAATGGTCATCTAGGCTTGTAGATGCTACCAGATGCTACCAATGATAATATTATTACATTAGAAAAAAATACATTAAAAAATATATGTATGTAAGAAAATTCATTAATTCTCTTTTCTCTTGGCATTACATTTTTAAAAGTGAACTATCTATAACATAGTAAATCAATTATTAAAACGGATGCTATTAATAAAAATGAATATATTATGTAACAATCATAACTCATTATGTTAGATTAAAATATTGGAAATATAATAGACAATGTAGTGGCCAGTAAAATAATACAGTGGGTTTTTTTATTGTCAACATTAGCGTTATTTAAATGCTTAGTCAAGATATAAATTTAAGGACGCCCTCTTCAGTTGATCGGTTTCCGTTAAACTCCTTAGTTCATGAAATGGCAGTGTGGTGTATTCTTACGCTAGGTGAAATCTTTTTGGAGGATAGTCAGAGTTTCAAAACACAAAAAAGAAATACTTTAAATTACTAAAGATTTCGATGTGCCAAACAATTAAAGAGATTTTGTGCGATGTCCTTTAATTCTTCTTCTAAGGTATACAAGCTAAAATGAAAGAGTATTTCATGCTTTTTATTAGTTAATTATTTTAGTTGACAGTTGAACATGGAATCCTTAAAATTATATTTTTTTGTTTAATTTACACAAATAGGAAACAATATTTTGAAAACCAAGGTAGCGAATTATATATGAATTCTTGGGAAAGTACTAGAAAAAGCGAAGACAATTTTTATGATAATATTTACGTAATTTGTATTTATTAAAAACCTTATTAGGTAGCATTTAAATAATGCATTTTCTACTGCATCAGTGACGACTGTTGTACAAAGATATAGAAAACACATTTCTACTTTTTTCATCACTCCTATTGTACTGTAGTATTGAATTATAAAATTAAATTATTATATAGTAATGCATATCTATGTATCAAATTATTATTTTATTTAATTAAAGGAATAAATAAGAAATTTAATTACATTTATAATACAAAATGAAATTGTTTACAGTATAGGTTATACATATTCAAATATTTATTTGAATAAAATGTATTATTATTTTGGTGTAAAAGTTTAAAGATTTTCATGTTGTAATTTCATAACATGTATTAAAATCTTCTATCCAGTTTATATATATATATATATAAATAATAATTTTATATGTTTCAGTACATAGATATAAACTTTTCTTTTGTATAATTAACAATGTGTATACATAATCAAAAAATAATTAAAAGGATTATGTATTTATATATAAACTCATTGCATTCAACCAGATTATACTTATTTTTTATATCTTATTTATATTGAACATTTCTATTAATGTATTCATAACAAATATAAAATTTAAATATAGGTTAAAATATAATTTCTTTTATATAATATATTAATTCATATAAAAAGCAATTATTTGCGACTATATTAATTGGTTATTTTATAATTTTATGTATAGAAGAATTTTCTTGTGAAATTATATAGAATTTATAATAAACTATAATATTGTCCAATCTTTTATTCTTAATAAATAGTTAATATTTCCATCATAGTATAATGTACAAGTTAATAAAATGTTGAATTTTATATAAATGATTATATAGTGATAATGGCACCAAGACGAGGTGAAGAGATATCTGTTAAAAGAGTAGCAGCATTAGGTTGCAAATTACCTGATCAATTGCCAGCTGGGGAAATATTAACGGATATTACTCAAAACAAATGGAAACTAGGACATGCAATAGGATATGGTGGATTTGGTGATATATACTTAGGTAATATTCCTTACTCAAATACCGTTTGATTGAAATAAAATTAGTGCCAACCGCGGTCAAACAAACAGAAACATACTTTAATAAATTACTTAAATGTTGTATTCACTATTTCATTATCTGTTGCTATTAATATTAAACTTAAAAATTTTACATTACAGCATCAAATGACATTAATGCTCCAATTGGACAAGATGCAAAGTATGTGATAAAGATTGAACCACATAATAATGGTCCACTATTTGTTGAAATGAATTTTTATATAAGAGCAGCTCGTAAACATATGAGTAAGTAACTTAGTTGTATATAACATATATATATGTTTCATATATATCTTCATTATTATGAATTTTAGTTGATACCTGGTGCAAATCACAAGGAAAAAGACGAATAGGTGTTCCAACATATGAAGGATCTGGTTCTCACATATATCGAGGGCAAAAGTATAGATTTTTAGTAATTCCAAGATATGGCATTGATATTGGAAAATTGTTTATATCAAATGGGAGAAAATTACCAATCAAACTTGTTAACAGGCTAGCTGTTCAAATGGTACTTTACTATAAAAATAGAAAATTTAGAAATTAGTTAATAATTTTGTAATTTTATTATTTTTCACATTTTTATAGTTAGATGCACTTGAATATATTCACAGTCAAGGATATGCTCATGCAGATGTTAAAGGATCAAATATTTTGTTGTCTTTAAGTGCAGAAGACATAACAACAAAAAAATTTCAAGCTTATTTGGTTGATTATGGATTGGCTTATCGTTTCCGTACAAGTGCAGGTGTACATAAGCCATTTGTTCATGATGAAAGAAGAGCTCATGAAGGAACATTAGAATTCACATCAAGAGATGCACATCATGGAAGTGAGTTTTATAAATTTGTTATGTGTATTTCATTTTTTACAACATAATTACACTTTAGTTTATTATAAATTGATATTACTGTAGCACACTCAAGAAGAGGAGATTTAGAAACATTAGGGTATAATATACTACAATGGTTGTGTGGCAAATTACCTTGGGAAAAAGAAGATAATAGTGTAACATCAGCAATGGATCCAGAAGAAGTCCATGCACAAAAAGAAATTTTACTTTCAAATTTATCATTATTTATGCATAAATGTTTTCCTTATAAAAAAGAACCACCTGGTAAGTTATTGTATTTTTTTATATCAATATTTCAAATATTTTTAAATTTAATTTTACTCAAATATGAAAAATAATGTAAACCCATTCTACTTTAATTAGACAAATTGCTACTTTAAAAATATTCATGACTGATATATTTAACAGATTTTTAACATTAAATATTAATAATTAATATTTTTTACCAGCTGCCATTATGGAGTATATGAAATATATTACTGAATTGGGATTTGAAACTAAACCTAACTATTCCTATCTACGTAGTTTATTTCAGTCTGGTTCTAGGCAAAAAAATGATGTTCCTACATGTTTGCACCCTTTAAGAGAATCTAATGAAAATATTTCTTATCCCATGTCTTTCAAACGACCGTACTTACGAGAAAGGAAACCTTGTAGGCCTGTAAATGGCGAGGTATACTTTTACATTCTTTATTAGTATTAAATCTTATTTCATAATAAAACAATATGCATTATTATTTTTAGATACGTATAACTCGAAATACACAACCTAAATATCCAGTTGAACGAAAAGAATTTTGTTGGGAAGCAGTGCTAGCGCTCCATCCTGATAAACTCGCAAAAATTAGTTTACAAACTCCACCTTCACCACTTACACCACCTCCATCTCCACCTCCTCCATCCTTACCTACATATGCCATGTTAAGCGTAATTCAGAGAATGAAAGAGAAACAATCAGGCGCATTTCGACATAAATCTTTACCAAAAACATTAGAGTGAGTATATTTAAATTATATACAATAACAGTGTAAAATAATTCTTTTTTTTTTAAACAGAGATCTTAAAACAAAGTGGATGACACCAGCTATGGAACAAATAGTTCAATTAAAAAAGAAAAATTCCTTGACAACGCTTTCTTTAGCGAAGGTTTCGCCACGTGTGACACGGTCCCGAGGGGCTCAATTAAAACGTAAGATACTTTTCAAACTTTTCTTATTTATATAACTCTACTGTTATCTATATTTTATATATTTACGTTTTTTAATTCATTATATATGATCTATTAGGACTTGGAAATAAAAAATCTTACAAACAAATACAAAGCAACAAAAGAAAAAAAGGTCCCTCAACATGAGTATGACAAACTTTACTAAATATTATACGTTTTCATTCCTTGAATAATGGAATCACAAACGAGTTATCTAAATAATGAATGAATTAAGTATTATTTCCTATTAATTCATTTAGATTTTGTAAGAATATACTCTTGATTAAACTCCTGTTTAAAGGACAAAATTTCATTTATTAGGAATGTCTCAGGTGTATTTAGAGCACCAACTTTTGTAAGACTGCTTATATATCATGATTTATTGTTTAACAAACTGTATATTAATATAAGATTTTTTTTTTAGTAACTGTATCTCGAACAAATAATTATAAATAATTCAGTGGACACTTAAAAAAAATTACATTGCTTCCTTTAAGAATATAATTTCAATACAATTCGAAGAAGACTTGCTAACAGGCACAATAATGAGAAATCGTTACTTTTGCATATAAAAAAATATGCAATTTAATGTCATAATAAACAAGTGATCTGAATTGAAGTGAAACGTGAAAACACGTTTCATCAACTTTTAAGAATTATTTGTTTATTTTATAAAATGAGTCAATAGCATGATATACTGAATAGATAATGTCAATATTTCATTAAGTTGTTTATTAAAATAAAGTATAGTTTTAATGTTTAAATTATATTTAATCTTTTTTTCTTTTTTATTACTATAATTATTTTGTAAGTTATAAGAGACTATGAGTGAACTATTTTATTATATTCGGACATTGTTAAAGTAATCTAATACTTTGATTTTGTAAGCCAGTCCTAAATGAATTACTCCTAATTCTCATAAAAATGTAGAGATTAATTTATTAGCAAAAATTACGTAAAAGATTTCTTCGAAGTATCAAAATATATATTCAAGCATAGAGTCCCTAAATATTGTCTATAATATAAACGAAGTTGTAGTATACTTTGAAATAATACAATTAAAAGTAGTGAAATGTAGGTAAAAATAATACAACTGTAAACTGTTATTAATTCTCAGTATTAAGCCAATAAATGCTTACATATGATTAAAATATAACAGTTTATATTTGTTATTATAGTTACAATATATCAACAGGAATGCGTGTGTAGTATAAATAATACAATTAATATTATTTGGTTCTAGATTTTATATATGTACAACATGTAACTAGAAAATACACAGTTATGCTTCTAATATGTTGCAATATCTCATGTAATATTATCTTATGTCATTTTTTAGTAGAACTTAATCAAATTTGTATTGATTCAGATCTAATATTTACATAACATTGTTACATGAAATACAATTGATACTTGTATATATTTATATCATAAGAGCCATGTATAGATGGAACCGTCGATTTATTTACAGTAAATTTGTGATAACTAATTTGTATTTTTTTAAGTTACATGTACCTGTGCCAGAAAAGCAGTGTTGTTAAAGACTTAAAAGTGTGTTGTAATTAAATAAATACATGTGCATTTGTAATCTTTTTTTATAATGCTAGTATTTCATCATATTCTGATTTATTATATTTCACTAATATAAGATACCTGACATGAGCTTTTTTTATTTTCATGAATATTATTCTAATTTAGTTATAGAATATATGATTAAACATTTATTATATTAAGCAAACAATACATATATATTTATTAACAGCACTGCACAAGATTCTTAAAGTATTGTCAACAAGATTATTATAAAAAGAATATAATAAAATTTACTTGCGAATTTGTATTGCAAGGACGATTACTAATAGTATGAATGAATAATAAATAAATAGCAAAAATAATGCATATATACCAGATATAGAATTTAATTATATGTGTATGTTATCATACATTTTATATATTATTATATATTGTATTTGAAAAAATATAAAATGAAGTATATAAAATATATTGTTTAAATAAATTTATTTAATTATCTTTACAATTATCTTTATTTAATTATCATTTATTTAATTATTTATAGTTACATATTTATTAGTTAATGATTAATATTATTATTAGTAAGATAAGATATTAAAATTATTTTTTGATGTGACATGATTACATTAAATGGAAGAAAATTTATTGTACTTTATCACTATATAAAATTTATGAATATTTTAATGAATGAATTTTATGAATTTATTTTATGAATATTTAATGAAATCATGAAAAGATCAAAGTATAAAATTATTGTAAGCATCAAAATGAAATAAAAAAAAGGTGTCCAAAGATTTTGTAAAGAATAAATATTAAATACAAAAATGACACGATATATAAAACTAATATCTAATATGTATGCTATTACAATATCATTTTAAATTTTAAATATTACTAGCGCCACAAGTGAATGAACATTAATCATAATCATAGTAATGGGTATAGGTAGTAAATAAGTATACGTACTTAGATGCTACCACACCCGTGAAATATTTTGTAAATTTTAATATCTCACTCAGTATAAAGATTCTTAAAAGTTGTCACTAATAATAAAAATGATAAAAAACCAAAGACTATATTGTTTTATCTTAATAATTACGAAGAATAAAGATCAGTGCAAAGTTAACCTTATTTCTTCGTTTTAAATATAATGTCACCATTCGTTTAGTGATTCAGATTTAAACTATTTTGAAAGAACGTTACACTAATATCTGCAATGTACTTACAATTAGTAGTATAAATAAAAATTGAATTATAGAAATTGTATTTATAGAATATTACAATATATAATGATAAGATTATTTCTACTTTTCTATTTCTGTGATCATATACTAAGCCAAAAATATGAGGGTTGTTTTCGAAGTTCCGCGTTGGATCCCGATTTACCAATCTTAATATTAAATCATGCTAATGCACCTACAGAATGTATCAAAGAATGTCGTTCACGTTATTATATGTAAGTTATTGTCGTAATATTACTATAATGTTTATTACAAATGTTATAATATTTAATATTTTTAAAGTAAAATTTAATATTAATTCACATTAAAATTAATAGGTTTGCAGGATTAATGAATGGTCAACAATGTTTTTGTGGTAGTAGGTACGGTAGGAAAGGTATATCTACTTCTTGTACTTTTCTTTGTATTGCTGATCAGAACAATTATTGTGGTAGTCAAGATGCAATGAGTATTTATTCAACTGGACAAACAGGTATATTTTTAAAAAATACTATGTACTTTCATTCTATTTTGATATTTATAAACTTAAAAACATATATATTGAGGTCCTAGTCCACCAAGAAATGCACAAATAATTCACAGTGGATTTAATAATTTGCAAATTACATGGGAACCACCTAATATCAGAAATGGAAATATTACATCTTATACTTTAAAGGCAATGGTTGTTGAAACATTTGCTTCAAATTTAGTACCAGCCGTAGAAAGTCAGATTCAAGGTGGAGCTTCAAATAGTACCATTTTACAAGGCTTACAACCAGGCACAAAGTATAATGTATCAATCACTGCTGCAAACACCCAAACAGATAGTGAACCTACATATATTTTGGGATGGACTTTAATAGGACCACCTAATAAGCCAATAATGCCAAAAGTAATAGAACAAACAAGTACCACAATAACTGTTTTATTATCAGAGGGAAGTAGTGAATATGGTCCTGTTAGTACCTACCAAGTATTTGTTTGTCAACCTGGTACAATACCTCCATCAGGTCCTAATGTAACTTATTACAATTATGAAACATCAATACAGCAAAGTCTAGGATATTATACTACTGGAGAATTTGAATCTTCAGAATTTTACAAATATACAAAATTTGTAGTAGGAGATGGAAAAATGATTGGCGCATATTATAATGCACCATTAAATACTCAAGTAATGCCACAAATAGGCTTAACAGTAGTTTCTAAATTTCAAAGACAAGTGCAGTATGCTTATTCAGATCTAATTAACAAGCTGACGAATTATAATGAAAATGGAAATAACAATGTAAATTTGACAATTATCATACTATGTGTTGCAATTGGTCTTTTGGGAACGTTACTTATAGCTTCAATAATACTTTATTTAATATTGCGACAACGCCATGAAAAGTTTCAGATAAGGAAACTTCCAGAGCAACAAGAACTTACATTGCAAGGTCCATTGTACGAAGTTGACAATTTAGCATATATTCCAGAGGATGTACCTGAAAGGGTAAATCATTATCAAGAACTAAAAAAGAAGGTATGGATTATACCACAAAACTTATTGACGATTAATGACACTACAATACGTAGAGGGCGATTTGGGACAGTACATACAGGTGTTATTCAAAAAAATGACAAATCTTGTAGTGTAGCTGTTCATAGTATAGCTGACAAATTATTAAAAGTATCTGACAAAAGACATATGTTACGAGAACTAGATGTTTGTATTAAAGCATCTCCTATGAAATATCTTGCAGATCTTATAGGAACATGTGAAACTCATGATACATTACACGTTGTACTTGAATTACCACCTCAGACATTAAAAAATTGTCTATTAGCTGCCAGATCTGGGAACACATTTCCTGTTGAACATATTCTACCTATAGGATCTATGATAGCATCTGCTTTACAACATCTTGAAAATTATAAAATTATACATGAATATCTTTGTGCACGTAGTGTAGGTCTCTCAAATGAATGGATACCTAAACTAATGGGACATGGTATATCCAAATATGCTTTAGAAGATATAAAATATACTCGATGGATGTCTGTTGAGTGCCTTGGTAATAGAAAACAACACCAACCAGCAGTAGTCTGGGCTTTTGGTGTGCTTTTGTGGGAAATGCTTAGTATGGGTGGTACACCATATTCTAATTTTTCACTTGATAGTGAAGTGGAAGAAGCAATTGAGCGAGGAGTTAGATTACCACAACTACCAGATACTCCTGATCCACTTCACGAAGTTATGTTATCTTGCTGGAATATGGAAAGTCAGGAAAGACCAACATTTGCAGAATTAATAAGATTGGTAAGAATTATGTTTCATTTTATTTTAAATGCATGGAAATAAAATATTTCCTATTTCTTGGTCTGACTATCCCATTTTGCATTTTCAGGAAACCTTAAGCATTTGTCCAGTCACTGCAATTACTGAACCATATATCCCAGAACTAGAATTAAATTAATATCATTAATAAATAAGTGTTCATATTCATACATTTATGTGACATTATGTATTGTATATAACAATTTTGTTAAATATCTTTAAAAATCTATTTTTATGTATTCTAAAGTTACCGTTGCATGTAATTTGTGTATACTAGATTTTATATTTTTTTTTAAACTTTTTTTATACTATAGATTTTTATTTTATACTTCCGTATTTTTTTCTTATAAAACAGAGTATTATACAAGTATTATTAATACCTTTCCGTCCATTGAAGTGAAATCGAGAAAACGTACGATTTTCATAAAATAAATTTCTACTTAAAATATAATATAACATAAAGTATTTCTACTTTAAACTTTAAACACTCATAGGTAATGATGATCCGTTTTATGTTAAATTTCATAATAATTGAAAAAAAACTCAGCATAATACTTTAAATTTTATATTATTGTAAAACACTCGTAGTTTTATTGAAGAAAAAATTTTCATATTTTCAATTGTAAAAACCTTTCTTATATATATAATTGATAATTTTCTCACTGAATACAAATTTTACACATTAATAATTCGATTTACCTATATCTAAAAAATTATAAAATATCTATAAATAATAAAGCACTGATCCTAACTTTTATACCTGTAAACAATGTACTTACTATTAATGTTCATTGTAAGACTTTATTAGTTGACATTAACTTGAATAAGCATAAAATTTATTGCTTTGTATTTAAATATAAGAACATATGTATATTTTAAATTGTGTAATGTCTCAATTTTTATTTAATGTCACAGAGAAAATGTTGTAGTTAATGTTAAAATTAAAACTTTTTAAATTACTTTTTAATTCAAAATATTTTTATAAATGATTTTATAATTATATGTTTCATTATATATTATCTTTCACGATTATATTTGATAAATAATGTTTACATAATTTTGTACAATGTATTATTAATACATTATAATTTCTCTATTCCTCCATTGAATTACAATAATAAAAATAAAAATCTATAATTTACTATTTCTTCTTTAAAATACATTTTTTAATAAAAATATATGTTACAATTATAAACTTTTATCCTTAAACTAAAAAATTATTTGAGAAAAGATATAATTTTAAACATATATGTGTGTGAAATATACATATACATATGCATATGTTGTATCAGGTAGTATTGATATATATTTAGTTACTAATATTTACTTTTAATATCGGCCTGATATTACCAAAAATACAGAACATTTATTCAGCAAGAGTGTATGGCAAAAAATAATCGTATATGATAATACATAAAATGTGAAATAAAAAGACATACGATATTGTCATTAGATTCATATCTTCCTGGAGCACATGATAATTATTTATTTCAGAAATCTATTTTAGTTATTAATCGATAAAAATGGCTGTGTTGATGTTCACACGTTTCATAAATTTGCGAAACGTAATAAATATTAATAATTTTGGTGCAATTGGAAGTATATTAAATATTACACAATGCTCGGTAAATTAAAAATATTAAAGTGTTAATTAATTCTTTCAATAAATATTGTTTAATTACCAAATAATTTTTATAACCTTAAAAGTAATAGGAAACTAGACAGTAATACAAGTTTTATGATTTTAGGACGTTATCTCTAAACCATATTGTGTAAACATTAATGATCAGATTATTCCTCATGAATCTGAAAAATTAACTGAAAAAAAAATTAGTGGTGCTATGAGAGCATACTTAAAACGATCTGAAAACTATAGTAAGTTATAAACATATTATGGTACAAGTAATTCGGAAATTTTAAAACAAATCTATTAAATGATAATTATTTATTGTTTTTAGAGGAATTTATGAAAAAACAAATAGCTGAGTATGATATTGGAAAACGATATTTAGCTAATATAATGGGCATAGATCCCGAGAACTTCACAAAAGAAGATATTAATGTAAATTATATTTCTTATTGTTATAGTTAATACTCTCTTGATCAACTATCAATATTATTAAAATTGAGTATTTTTGTATCTTCAACTAATAAGAATCTAATATATCAGATTCTATTACATTATATATTGCAAATAAGAAAAGAATAATACAAGGAATTGATATCTTTTTAAATTTAATTACTTTTATATGCTAAAATTTGAATTTGTATAAGAATTATTATTACTTTTAACAGAGTGCAATAAGGTACTTATTTCCATCTGGTTTATATGATCGAGAAGCTCGACCTATGATGCTTCACCCTATAGATATGTATGGGAATAGGAAGGAAGCAGAATTTGATGAAACTGGTAGACCACATCATTTTTTGTTTTACACTACTAAACCTAATTATTATGAAATACTTCATGTAAGCTTTTTTTAAATCATTTTCTCTGTACATTTCATATGAACACATTATTCTTTATTAAACAAATATCTTTACATGTAGAACATTGCAAAATCAATGATTCATTTAAACGAAACAGAGAGCCAGCTGTTGGGAAGAAATATCCAATTAGGACCAGAGCATAAAATGTAAATGTGCAATTACTTTGACTATATATATATTTCTAACTCATTCTAGATCGTAGATAAAGTAATATTTTTTCTTTTTATTACTATTATTTCAGAGATGTAAGTGATTCAGAATGGCTTCAGAAGAAGAACTTAGAAAAGATATTGCTTGAAGGACTTTTAGACAAACAAGTAATAAATGATATATAGCTCTATAGCTTCATTTTGTAAACATAATACCTTAAATTCATTAATTTGTTTTAGTATGATTACTTTATAAAAAGCATGCAGAGATTAGTTGATCATCCTGTATCAAAGCATGTAGAATCTTTTATCATGAAATATAGAAGAAAATTACCAAATATTAATGAGGATATAAAAATTCCACAAGTATGTATATTTTTTGTTGTATCAGCTATCTTTTTTTACTCATTAAAAATAAACATACATTTTATTTTTTTACAGCTTGAATATGATAATGATAACAGGCCTTTTGTACTTATCGACAGTAAGTATAAAATAAACTATCAATATTATTTCCATAATATTGTAATTGTGTGGTTTAAGAATATTAAAATATTATTTTCGAAATTAGAAAAATTATTCGCAAGGAGATTGTTTATTAATATCAAAACTCAAAATCATGACTCTTTTATAGAATGTGCAAGAAAAGATGCACGAGGGGAGGTTAAAGTAATAGGCAATGGATCTGGAAAAATTACCATTAATGGAAAGGATCTCACGTACTTTGATGATATGCAATGTCGTGAACAGGTAAGTACAAAAAACAGTTTGAATAATTTCATTTTGCGAAATGTGATAATAGTTCGCTGTGAAAATAATTCAAGTAACTATTTATAATATTCGTATGTGTTCTACATATGAATAATTACGTCTTCATTGAAAAATCATTTTACGATACACAAAAAACAAATATTGATAAGAAAATTACAATACATAAACGAATATTGATAAGAAAATTATAATATATATTTTTTATATGAAAATAGGTAAGTGTTCTAAATAATTAATATAAGTTGATACTGTTATACAACATAATTGAGGTAAGTACATATTATGTTGCAGAATATTAATCAAACTTATTAATTTCAATTTATAACATATCAATTTCTAATGCACATGTAAACAATTTTGTCTAAAATAATGATAATTATGCATAGTAGTTAGTACTATTTTATACTGTACATATAGAGATATATAAAAGTTAGTTATATTATAATTAGTTTGTCTGATCTGAAAGTTATACTAAAAGTTATACTATTAAAAGTTATACTAAAATTTATAATATATAAATGAAGAATATGTGTGTGATTTATATAATGGAATTTCATCAAACAGTTATTTCAAGGACAAATAACTTTCCAATGATGACGTTGAAATAATATATGTTTCTCTGATTTGTTTTTAAGATTTTAACTAAATTTGGGCCAAAAAAGTTATTAATGATAATTATCGTTTATTTGAGATTTTTTAATTTACTTCTTAATCTTCATATTTAGATTCGTTTCATTATAAAGAACAATTTGAAAAGATTTATTGAAAAATAAGAAAAGATAAGCAAAATTTTCTTTTTTAATCTCCTTTCTAAGATTAGAAAAGAGAAGTACATTTTACATGTAAAATGATCTAAGAATATATACAACGTACCTATAGATAAACCTAAAATTGACATTTCAAATTTTCCGTTTCCCGCAATGTTACGTGTCTTTTCCTTTTCTTCAATCGCAACGAGAAAGATATGTGCAAGGTATCGCGAAAACCAGTAAAAATAAATACCAGTCGATCAAATTTTATGGTATATTCATTATTAAAATTTATGAGTACAGGATAAACATAAGATACAAAGATGAGAAAGTCCCTATAAATGGAAACGAAACCAAGCCTCGCGAATTGCTGATATTTCTGATGTATGCGATTTATCGTGGTCTCCGCGATCTCAGAACAGACAATGCGTCCAAGAAGCTCGATTCGAGTTCAGTATCAATCGAGTCGTCAGATAGAACGACAGGCTTATGATGTTGTAACAATAACACCGTCACATTGAGTAGTACGGTCGTTCGTTCGATGAAATTGATCGCATTCGCACGTGAATACGATCGAGAAGTGAAGAACGGAGAGAAGAACAGTGATCGATTTTCTTTTTGATATTATTAAGCTATCGGTAAAGAGACAAAATTGTTAAAAGTTCGCACCATGCATCGAACATCGAAACGCGTTTGTGATGGAAAGTCAGTGAATATTTTTTTTCGAATTTAAAGAGCCATCCTATGAATTTTGAAATAATTGTATCTGATAATACGAAAAAGGACTTTAAATATTATCTGTTAAAAATATACAAATTCAATCTCGAACGATGAAAGTTGATAATGAAAAGTGTAAATGTTTAAAGCTTGTGTATGTATAAGCAGGATTTGATTTTGGACATATAATAAATGTAATGTGACGAAATAAAGTTACATCCGGTTATTGCAATTTTGTCTTTAATAACATTTTTCAAGTGTTTTTTGTTTTTGTGATATTGAATAATCAACGTGTTTCAGAGTAACAAAAAAATGATCGTTGAGTTAAAAGAAATGTTTAACTACGACTCAAAAATTTTAGTTCAACTTAATTTAGAATACTCTACGAAAATTAGTATTTTCAGGAAACTTACAAAATTTTTATTAGAAGAAACTGTTGATAAAATTAACTTATATTTTAATTAGTTACGTATCACTTAGTATTTAAAAAATGAGCTTTCTTTGTTCGCTATCGTTAGATGTATTTAATTTACGTAATTCGTACATTCCTTCTTCGTTGCGTAGTTCCGTTAAACGTATATATTTTCTACTTTAGTTAAAAGCTTACATCCTGGATTCTAATCATTTAAGAACGCGAAATACATACGTGTAAACGTCATTCCGTATAGTTTTGTCATGCTTTCAAAATTGAATCGGTATGTCGAGAATGTTTTTGTCTTCGATACTTGAAGGACTCGATCTGTAAATAAATAATATCAGTTTAAAGGTAACGGCACGGCACTTCGCAGTCATCAGTCTATGTGCCCGATTTTCCAATTGTCATTCGCGCCTCGCGTGATACACAGTCAGACGTCATCAAAAAGATCATCTTATACTTTATTGATGGTAAAATTGAAATAAAACTTTGAAAAATGTTTAAAAACTAAATAAATTTCACTACAATGATTGCGATCAATTGTAAAATTAATGATTTTTCCACTTACTTTGTTCGCATTTGTAAGATTTTTGAGCGACTTTAAATGCTATAAGTGTCTTAATAACATAATTGAAACAAATTGTATTCGAAATCATGATATTATTACCTTTTAACTTTTGCTGCATAACACCATAGTTACTAAATTGAGTCCACAATGCATATCTAGGAATATTATTAAATATATTTTTATAGAATAATAAGATAGAGATTTATGGGGTTTGTAGAATAATAAAATATAGATCGCAAACATTTATATAATGTTATTCACGGGGAATACAGAAATTTACTATAAACGAAATAGAACGATTTCTTTTTACTTTAAATTGAAAAATACTTTAATAAAACGCTGACTATTAGTAAAATCAAAGGATGACTCTTAAACGATAATAGGAAATTGTTAAACCTATGAAAAGTATAGAGTTTAATAATAATTTTAACGATAAAAAAAAGTATCACGAACGCTCCAATCGAAGTTCACATTTATTAAAAAAAATTTAGCTTTTGTTAAAGGATCCTTGGACGATCCGAAGTATAAATGATAATTTTTCAACATACAAATGCGTCTGATGAATAAGATTCAACAGGATCGATCGATTAAGCAAAGCGACGTCACATAATTTTCTACTCAATGCACGTTCACGAATCCCCATCGACTTCATTCATGAATTAATACCTCGCGAACCCTTTTACTACTCACGACAATGCTCTTTGTAGATCGATGATGTAATCGCGTAAAGCGCTAACCGAGAAGGATGGAGATGAACCATTCGCAGGCCTCGAGCTCGCCACCGGCGAAAAAGAAAGTACAAATAGAAAGGATCATCGATATGGAGGACGTAACGGTATCGATTCCGAATAGTTCAAAGCGTACGACCATGACTTCTCTGCTCTTAACACGGTGGTTGGCGTCGAAGAGCCCGCATCGTACAGAAGTAGAGACAAATTGGTCCTCCGACGATCAAAGTTTGGAATACGGAACTCCGCCTCCTATCGAAGAGCCACATTGCTATTCTATGTGTGCCAGCGAGAGCTCTTGTACAGAGGAAATAAATTGCACCTTGCAGGTAAACAAAGATATAATCAAGAATCTATTAGTGGAGCATATGAGACACATCGGTGGTCGATTGCAACTCCTTGACGATCTGGAGGAGAATAAAATGGATCTAAAGAATCCTGAGCATTTCGTAAAATACTATAAACAACAAGAAGTAAACGCTTTGTTACTTCACGCCAGTTTTCTTGGTCGAATAGACGCGATTGCTGGATTGCACAAGTGCGGAGCGGATTTAAACCACTCGGAACAAGGACAAGGACTAACTCCGTTACACTTATCCGCGTTTAGTAACTCTTTAGAGAGTGTACAATATTTGCTCACTAACGGTGCCAACATTCATCTGGGACGGACTCATACACCCTTTCATTACGCTGCTTTTGGAAATGCTTTTAAAGTAGCTCAATATTTCCTTCAGCTAGGCGTCAGTCAGGAATCTCCTTGCGGAGAGGAGACCGTGTTACACACTGCGGCCAGATCAAACGCTTACAACGTATTAAAGCTACTGGCATCTAATAATCATACCTTGAATAATTTAGACTGTAATGGGTACGCTGCTATACACCACGTAGCGGACAGAGGAGATCCAGCTGGCTTGTTAGTACTACTAGACGCAGGTTGCGAGCTAGATGTGATGACTAAAAAAGGTGACACTGCTCTACATCTCGCAGCGGAATCTAGTTGTGTGGAAAATGTCGATCTGTTGGTAGAAAAAGGTGCAAATGTTCACTTGAAGAATCATAGAGATCAGACAGCTTTACATATAGCTTCTCGATCTCATTCCTTGGAATGCGTGGAAATATTGCTAAAGAAAGGTGGCTGTGATCCTAATATCGAAGATAGCGACGGAAGAACGCCTTTACATCTCGCATTAGGTAGATCGTTGCTGGCTTATGACGTGACGGAATTGTTAATAATGTGGAAGGCAAATATCAATAAAACCGATAAATACGGTTATACACCGCTTCATATCGCTGCTCTGAACGAATTGTCTCAGTGTGTGGATATCCTGATACTGCACGGAGCGGATCTTAGCGCTAGAACGAAAGGCGGGACTAGCGCATTATCCATTATCTTACGTAAAACGCCGACTTCTTTGAACGTCTTTAAACAAAGATTAGATGCCTCGATAACGCTTCACCAGCATGGTTCAGCCACTGGAGAGGCGGAGCTTCGTCTCGACTTTCATCCTCTGCTGATGCATCAGCAACAAGGCGAAATAAGATATCTCGGGACATTCGTGAAAGAAGGATACAAAGAGATTCTAGAACATCCGCTCTGTCAGGCGTTTCTCCATTTAAAATGGCAGAAGATCCGAAAGTATTACGTGGGCAGGCTAGTCTTCTATCTATTTTACGTTCTCATACTCACAGGATGGGTAATGACTGCTTTAGCGCATAACTGTTACAACGAGTCGCACGGTCAATTAGACAACACCCAGCCACCATTATGTGCAAATACCACTGGTATCAACGGGTTTCTTTATAGGCACCCAGCTTTACTCGAAATGGAATGGTATGCATTAATGGTGCTCACGATTCTCGAAGCATTTCGCAAATTGACCAGCATTCCAACGTATCCCTCCGTCCGCCAGTTCTTCACGCAGGCCGAAAACATGGTCGAATGGTGTGTGATCCTGAGCGTATTTGCCACTTCTTTTATCTATACGGGCAGAACGTATGCGTGGCAAAGCCACGTAGGTGCATTCGCCGTGCTTTGCGGCTGGAGCAACCTTATGCTAATGATAGGACAATTGCCAATATTCGGAGCATACGTCGCGATGTTTACCAGTGTTCAAGCACAAGTATTCAAGCTTTTGTTAGCGTATGCTTGTCTCTTAGTAGGCTTCACCGCAAGCTTCTGCGTGATTTTTCCACGTTCGAAATCGTTTAGTAGCCCTCACATTGGTCTGATCAAAGTTTTGGTCATGATGACTGGAGAGTTAAATTTCGAGGACCTGTTCTTTCCTCGAGAAGAAGATGGGAAATCGATCGATTCAGGCGGTACCTCTTGGATTCTACTCCAAGTTTCCGCACAGTTGTCATTCGTGTTGTTTCTTCTGTTCGTTACTATCGTGTTGATGAATCTACTGGTAGGCATCGCAGTTCACGATATAAAAGGACTACAGAAAACGGCGGGACTTGCAAAACTCGTTCGCCAGACGAAGCTTATTTGCGATGTCGAAACGGCGCTTTTTCTCGGACTGATACCAAAACGACTAACGAAACTTTTACGATGGACAGCTCTGCTGCTACCTTCACCCTTGAGAGCAGTTTTAACCGTTCGTCCCCTGAACCCGAGAGAGAGTAGATTGCCTCGTGATTTGTTATCTGCTGCGCACAAGGTCGTAAAGGATAGGAAAAATATGTCTGGAACATTGTGCAGCAGGAAGAGCAACGCTACTGCATATACGTATTTAAAAAGCGAGCCATATTCGACATTTCGTCGACGTTCTCCGGAAGAGGACGTATCCGTCGATGATTACTCGGTCAAAGGAGATTTGGCAGAATTGAAAAAGATCTGTGATAAAAACCACCAACTTCTTCAGGATGTCGTGATGGCATTAATGAATGACAAGCGCATCGTTAACAAAGAAAAGGATGAGAATAATTAAGTTTTTACTCTGAGAATTCTTAGAATCTTAATAGCAAAGATATATCGTGTGAATAATCTAAGGAAGCTTAAATCACCCAATCGACCTTAGAAATGCAGAAATTGTGCATACGTACGCTTAGAATTTTAAGAGTAATCCTCAGGCCATTTTATAATACTATATTTTTTACAATCTTGAAAATTCGCTTATAGATTCGCAATTACGTGCTTTTAATATTCGGATCAATGTGTATCGACTATCGAGTCCTCGTTAAAATTTTATAAAACGCAACATAATCTTCTGGCAATGAGAAAGAATATAAAGTGGAAAATCCAAATGATTAAAACGAACGTGTGTAATCAACATTGAGGATCGTTGATTAAACATATGTTTTGCATATTTTTAAAGCAAAATTCATAAAGAGTCATATATGGAGTGGAAACATTGTAATTTAAATACTAAATTTGTTCTCTTCCTTTCTTTTCTGAATTTTTATAATTCTCATGATTGGTGATTTTAAATCCTTTACGTGTCAAGAGTGTCACGAATTTGTGATAAAAGTTGAAAAAGAAGCTCGAGATGAAATATTTAAATAATAATATAACGATTATATTTTGATGTATGGGTTTGTACCCAATATTTGTAAAATATTGTATTACAACGCATTAAAGTCCGTCCATATTATGAATAAAACTATAAAAATACGTAGAAATCAGATAGAGAACTAACAGGATAAGCTGAACACAACAAAGTATTTTAATGCTATTTAATTTTATACTTGTAAAAATATCTTAATTGTATAAAAAGTTGTGTAAATAAGATCATATAATATATATTTTAGCTTTTTTTTAAATCTTAATTTATTACTTATTATACGAAAACATCCAAATAAAGTGATTCTGAAATATATACTTTTTTTAAACAGAAAAATATTTTTTTGACAACAATATTAAGAAAACAGAGTTCCATCAAAGTAATTAGTGCGATAAATGTTTGGAAATTACTCATGTCTAGATATATAAGAAAGAAAATATAAATATTTATATAATGAAATCTTTCAAAAGGTACAATTTATGCAACGATACAAGCATCGAAGCTTTAAAAACTTATTATATCGTATCTTTTGTAAAATCTTTTAAAGTTAATTGTACGTCGAGTTTAGAGTAGCTTCGTTTAAATATTAACTTCGATATTTCAAAGACTTTGCTAACAATGTTAACTTTAATTTTTTTTTATATATAATAATAATCACAGTGTAATGATTGTATAAACATTGTGACAACGATAATTATAATTGTAAGTTGAAGTTCAGTTTTTTTGGTATATGAATCATACTTTTCTGTATGTATGTATTCGACCTATGTATGTACCTGTTTACAACTATAACCGTAAATATAATTACATGACAGTGATTGGAATTCGCGATAGCATTCAGTCGTGGTAATGATTCATTATCCTAGAAAGTAACAATTAATTATTGAACACTGCTTTTTATTTTTAGCTTTATTCAATCTACATATATGTATTTAACAAGTGTTTTAAATATATTTCTATTATGCCAAAAAAAAATATTTATACTATATTTGATAAAATATAATTATTATATATCATAAAATATTATATTATATCTTCTCCCAAAAATAAATAAATAAATATTTTCGTTCTTGAAGACAAAATATTATGATCCATAATATTTTGTCCACTCTGCAATTTCAAGAAACGCGTTATTGCCCAATATACTTGCGGATACGTTAGAGAAACGATATTCCTATAAACTTAAATACGTTTCGAAAGGTGTGCAGGCATCAGACATCAAGAAACATTTTCGAACGGAGAATACAAATCGATATATTAATTAACGTGTATTTACAGTTTGCATTATGTATTCTATAAGAAGACGATTTTTGTGATCCTTTAATCGTGTCATAGCTCGCATAATGACTTTTTTTAAATGGAATTTTTTATTTAGTAAGCATTCGTCATGCTTTCTAATATATTCTACCGATGTTTCTTAAAATATCGATGTTTTCATCGTAACAGTGACAGTCAATTCAGGTTCTCATATTAAGTGTTTTAATTTACCTGACAATATCACTGGAAACAATACCTAACAATAACTTTCAACTTGTCGAAACAAAAAAAGAAAAGATTGTATCGTAACAAAAAACTGTATTCGTTTAACCAATAGTCCGAAAGAAGTGCTTTTCTGAAATGACCATTAACGTCTTCACCTATAAAAACACTTAACCGTTTCTGGGAATCTGACCGGCAATTAATCTTTCAGCAATTCAATTGTTACTTCTTACAAAGCTTTTTTAATTGTTTCTCTCGATATCTATTCCTTTGATCTGATATAATCCCTAATAAATTTTAAATTTGATCTAGAATTTTCGCACCAATTAAAGAAAGAATCTATTTCTATAGCAAGAAGCACGATTCTGAAGCCCCCCCCCCCCATTTATCGCTAATTGGATCGATATGCTTCAACACGGCAAAATTTACATATAAAAGTATACAGTAACGCAAAAAAGTTACCCAACTGGTACCGACTGCTCTAACAGTTTTAGTTATTCGAGTTACATTGGTTTTCCTCTTGATCGATCGATACAACGAGAGAACAGCAAGTTCCATGATGCCTTTCGTTCTTCCCACAAGATAATTCACGTATTAAATTATATATACTTTTCTTTTTAAATCGCCGCAGGCTATAAATCTACTTTAACTTGTCTTTTTTGGACGCATTCAAATTTAGTCATTGGTATTCACGGGATATTCAAGAACTACTTGGAGGAACCGGTTCCAATTCGTAGAAAATCAGAATCTGAACAACTGGTATACATATATACAGCCTATATAATGATAGAATATAATTACCGACCACGGTGGAATTGAACAAGGACACTAAGTTTCACGTCCACAAATGTATCTAGACTTTACGGGAACATCTTAAAGAGCGGCGAATCTGTGAAAAGACTCACATGCGCGCGATCTCTTGTAGCGTCTGGTGTTTTGGCTTTAGAGAGCGGTACCCAATGTTGCGTGGCACTGGCTTTCTCCGTATTAATTACCAAAGTATTCAAATAAATCATCGGTGAATTTTAATTTTTTGCTAATCGTAGATGAGATCGTAGGATTATCGTCTAATAAATTATTGCCACAGAGTGTTACAGTGAATTTTTTTTGTGTATGATCCTGTATAGCAAATGCAAATGGAAAAACTGGAAGTTGTAAAATTGGATGAAAAAGCATCGAAGTTGGAAAATTTTGTAAAATAGGCAGTGAGATAACAGAGGATTTATAATAGGAAATATAAGTGATTTTTTGTCTGATTGTTTCGTGTTAATGTTGGATTCTTATGTTGAAATAAAGACAACTATGGAGAGAAGAAAAAACCATAAAAAGTATTCGAACAGTACGAGGAATACACTCAAACAGAATCCTGAAAAAAGATACGAAATTAAACCCAATGATTTTCATAATTGAAGTGCAAAGAAGAATTAAAATAAGAATTACTTAATAATATTCTCTCTTTTTTTTAAATTTCCTACAAATTTGTTGAGATATACATTGCATTATATTTAAAAAAATAATTGATAAAACCAGGATATATCAAATTACCACTAACATATTTCAACGAAACATTTTTTCATAAAACTTGAACTTTAAAACACATTTTTTTGTTATCATTGCTACTTGTTCTATTGCGAGATGATAACCTTAATACAATGTAAATACAGGCTTCGTTGTTAAAACATCAAAAAAAATTAATCAGCATATGACGCAAATAATGGTCATCGTCGTTACATAATCCAAGTTTCATTCTTTGTTTTTATGTAAAAAAGATGATTATAAACTCTAAATTTAAAACTACAATAAATAATTATCATAATGAAATAAAATAAAATTCTAATATGCATATGTAAACATTACTTGGGCTTTAAATTTGTGCTAAAGAATTTTCTCGAAGAAATCTTTATTCTACCAAGGATTATAGAATGATTAACTTACATTATGAAGAAGGAATCAGAAGAATTCACGTGTACAATAAATAAATAAGAAAAGAACATTTACTAAAAATTGTTTGCCACAACGTTAGTTTGGGTTGATGTGACCTCTATCTCGTTTAGTTTTTAAGTTCAAGGTCCCTATTCGAAGGAGTACTGGCTTCTCCAACGGAAGCGTATCTTTTCCTTTGAACTTATATATAGAATGAATCCATACGAGTCGACTAATATAAGTCACTCGGGCGAGTGACTCCGGTAGTCGCGTGTGCTGCAATGACGAGAGCATTCTCTTAAAGTGATCTAAATGACTTTGGGACGTGACGTGATAAACGAAGAAAAGAGTGAGGCCGAGGTATGACGATTGGAACGTTCTTTCGAGGTGATCCACGATAGTAGAGTGTGCCTTGTGTTACGTCGCAGTTTCTTCATCATCCTGGTTACAGACGAAAAAAAAATTCCTTTTCGACGGATAATGGACGATAAACAGATGTACGAGAACTCCAGCGACATACCGAAGATTAACGTGCAGCGTGCAACGATTAAGGTTAGCGAGGAAAGACTGCGGCGATACTCGTTAACCAGTTTAAAAGATTGTCGTCTCTCGGTTGACGAAAAAGATTACTGGAGAACGGTAGAAGTAGACGCTGGAGCATACGAAAATGTTGAAAAAACGAGTCAGTCAAAAATGAAGCCGCTGGCTAATCACAAAAAAAGGACCAGGCATTATTCTTTGACCAGATTAAGAAATCGCCGTTCTTGTCTCAATTTCGATGATGACAAAAACATCTTGACAAAGACAAGTGTTAACGAGACTGCTAAAGACAAAACGACACAAACTTTGAGGCTACCATTACCTGGTGAAGGAAAAACGATACATTGTTCTTTGTCGAATTTGAACGATCCATCAAACGATCTCCTATCCACTAGATTGGCTTCCTTTAGATCCGTCAGAAATCGACAGTCGAGTAGCTCGGAGAAAATCGTGATCGATGACATCCCTTTGATCGAAACCACGAACGATCACGTGGAAATTGATGCCGGTACACCTCCCCCAGTTGACGAATCTCTTTTTTACGATAATCTCGACGTATTTAAACAAGCGCAAATCAACAGTAACGATCTTAGATCGATCATGTGGTCGATCTTTACGACTGCAGAAATGAAGATACTACTCGAGCTAGAAAAATGCAATACTTTGCCGGCGATGCCGCCGGGAGAACGAATGAGGAATATAGCGTACATGTGGTCTTGTTACCGTGGTTTAGTGCATCTGCTACCGAAATTGGAACAATCAGGCGCGAGACACGATTACGTGGAGCCTTGTACGGGCATGAACGCCATCCTAGCTGCTTCGTTAAGCGGTAACGTAGCTTGCATCGAGCATTTGATAAAGAGGGGCGTTGATATCAATTACAGGAATCCAATCAATCATTATACGCCTCTTCACTTCTCTGTCCTCGGAAATTCGCCGGATGTAGCACGAATACTTCTTGATAACGGCGCAAAACCGAGCACGTATCTTTATCAGGAGACGGTCGAACCAGTTTTACATTGCGCTATCAGAGCAGGAGCTGTAAAAATAGTGAAGTTATTGTTGGAGCAAGGAGCAAGCGTTGTCGAAAAGAATCACATGGGCGAGACGCCGCTTCATGTAGCTTGTTTCATTCAGTCGATAAAATGCGTTGAATTACTTCTAGATTCGCCTGGTACCAACATCAATGCGGTGGACCGAGCTCATAGAACTCCTCTACATTTCGCTGTGATGACTACTTATTCTTCTGCAAAGCTCGTAGAACTTCTACTAAAACACGGTGCCCTAGTGAATGCCGCAGACAAAACTGGCTTCACTCCTCTTCATGTGGCGGCCCTGAACGAACAATCTCACTGTGTCGATGTACTGATTTGGGCCGGTGCAGATGTTAGTGCGACCACCAGTGCCGGACTTTCCGCCTTGAACATTATACTTAGGAAGATACCAGAATCTCTTCAGGTGTTCCGACAGAGATTAGATGCCTCGATAACACTCAGAAGACCCGTTCCTCATAACAGGGAGTTCGAAATGAGGCTGCACTTCGATCTACTCTTCCCCAGTGGCAATCAATGCGAGACCAGCTTCATAAACACGTTTGTCCAGGAACGTCGTAAAGATTTACTGTCGCACCCGTTGGTAATGGCTTTCTTACATCTAAAATGGGAAAAGATAAGAAAATTTTATTTACTCAGGATCCTAGTTTACGCCATGACCGTGATCTGTATGACGACTTACGTGCTCACGGCGCTAGCTTACAAATGTTACAACTACGACGAGGCAAATAGCTCTAAGATTTGCAGCAGCAAACGTATTTCTGGATTTCTGTTCAGACGACCAGTGATTGAGATCCAATGGTATCTTTTATTAATCTTCACTTGCATCTCTATTCCTAGGAAGATATTCGGTTTCATGGTGTACACATCCGCGAAACAGTACTTTTCCAATATTGACAACGTGCTAGATGGCATCGTTATAATTAGCGTTTTTGTTACGTCATTCGTGTACACAGGACGTACATACGATTGGCAAAATTACGTCGGAGCATTCGCGATACTGTGCGCCTGGACAAACTTAATGTTGATGGTTGGCCAACTTCCAGCCTTTGGCACGTATGTAGCGATGTTTACCCACATACAATTCGAATTTGCCAAGCTGTTGCTCGCTTACTCTGGATTACTGATAGGGTTCACTATTAGCTTTTGCGTAATTTTCGTCGGTGAACCATCTTTTGGCAACCCTTTCACAGGACTCATTAAAGTGCTGGCGATGATGGCCGGAGAGTTGGACTTCGAGGGATTGATTACGCAAATCGATGAAGGTTTAGAAGGAAGCTCCGAGGGACCTTTCGTTATTTATCATCCATTGTCGGTATGCTCTCAGATCCTCTTCACGCTATTCATCGTGTTTGTCACAGTGATCTTAATGAACTTGTTGGTTGGAATCGCTGTTCACGATATTCAAGGATTAAGGAATCATGCTGGTCTCACAAAGCTTGTACGGCAGACAAAATTGATCCTGTTTACGGAGATGGTGTTACATAATAGTTCGATTCCATACGCTTTTCGAAAGTGGATGTCCGATCACAAGATTAACGTGGAAAACAGAAAAAGGGTTTTGGTAGTGAAACCGTTGAATCCTTTGGAGAAAAGGCTTCCGAAGGACATTCTAAAGGCTGCTTATGAAATCGCACAGAAAAATATACCGTTTATGAACGATGATAATATTAATCTGAGCGACCATGTAATGAGGATGAGACAGCAGAGCGAGGACTGCTTTGACTCAAATTTACAACTTGTTATCGAGAATCTGGCCAACAAACTACAGTCCTACGAGGACACGATCATGTTGCTGAAGGAGCAATTATTAGATACTAATAAAATGCTGGAGAGTGTTGTGAAAAATCTGACAAAGGAAAAGAATAATTGAGATCAGCTAGGTACTGATTGAATTGAAATTACCAAAATGTAGTTTAATCTTTGGGAACCGTGGACACACCTTAACTGTAGTTAGTTAGTAATGTGCATGTGAACGATTGCAAATCATCAAAAACATATTTTGATGTTTAATGCGTCGATCGAAATCCGACAAAATCGATCGACTTAACTTTCTATGTAAATATCATAAGTTTAAGTATTATAACGAGTGACATATGGGGGCACAGAACCGAAAGTGAAAGTGAAAGTAGAAAGAGAAATATATTTAATAACAATGAGACATTAAGATTGATGGTATTAACTTCTATTCTTCTTTTTATACCTTTTAGATAAACTCTTTTATATTCCATATTTATAATACTTATCAAATATAGACATTAAACTTACAGCAATAGTAATTATAAAAATATAGATAAGTATTTGTTAATGAGAAAATGTAGCAACGTTATTCAAAGTACGTTATTCAAAGTACGGTGTTTGTTAAACGTATAAAGTACATCACGTTATAAAGTACATCAACATTTTAAAGGGAGAGGAAACTTGCCAAGAATCAATACCTTTTGCTAATGGACACATTTCACTGTAAGAAATTTTGAATTGACTAGGTAATTGAATTGACTAGTGCATTTTTTAATGTTCAAAACTTTTGCAAAACAGAAATTTTTTATATAGGTATAAAAAATCTTCAATTTATGCACGTTATATAGTAAAGTAACCACGATACGCCCTGAGGTACATAAATTTTAATGATTCTCAAACGAATGCTTAAGTTTTACTAATTTTAGAGGCAATAGAAATTATCCCTAATTGAATCTATTTTGAATTACAGATCATATTTCCATTAATTTTTGCGGAAATGATTGACAAAGTTGATATTGAAGCAACAATTTCTGGTGGGGGTCCTACTGGACAAGCTGGCGCTGTTCGATTTGGTATTGCATGGGGGCTTCAAAGCTTTGTCAATAGTCAAATGAGAGAAAAAATGAGACTTGGTAAGGAGAACCCAATTTTCTAATTACTTATTTATCACGGTAATTGTTCAATTTCTAGATATAAATTATATTATGTAGGAATAGTACTAATTGATTTCATGGAAAATGTGAATTTTTTAAGCTTTCTGAATGTATTTTAATAGTGCATATATTCAATAATACATTGATTTTCTAAAATATGTATGAAAATATTTCAGAAAAATTTGATTATAAAAAATTTAATTAATATTGATTGACTTTCTAATTGCAAATTAAATTACTTATATTCTTTCTGATAGCATACAATTTTATTTGAAAACACCCTGAAATTAAACTAATAAAAAGAAATTAAAGCGAGTCACTTAGCAAGAATTAACTTTCAACTTGAACTTAATTATTTTAAACTATTGAAAAGAAAAAAAGTTGTAATTTATTTTTCAGAAATATAAGTTCTATTTTACAACGAAAAATCTTACTACTGTGCAATTAACTGCACGTTCTCTATTAGAACAATGATTTTTACATACAATTTATAATTACAATGAAATCAGTCACTAAATTCATTCAGCTATGATTATTTAATCGAATACAAAAATGTATAGTTAAATTATCGTTTTGTAAAATTCCTAAATAGTTATGTGCTATAATGAAATGTAATATTTATTATAATTGAAAAATTTCTTCTGTTCTATTGTACATTTCAAGAAGCATATCAGACAACCCTTAGAATTACAATGTTATAAAGCATACTAACAAAATTTTATATACCTACTACAATATACGTTTTTTATATCCTCTATAAATGACACGTAATAAAATATTCTTGAATTAAAATTAGATTTTTGCAGATAATACACTCACTACAATTTACTGTGTACTCAAAGCATGTAACTGAAAATTAATCGGATGTTTCGATAATAATGGAATCGATTAATAAGTGAAATGTCATTTGAATTTATCCTCAAGACTTTTAGTTGTTTCATAGTTTAATAAAATTTTGTTTAGTTTTACAAGTTATCAATTTATTTATACAAGAGAATTATTAAAAAATTACTTCTGTTAGCTGGCCTTCTAACATATGACTGGAGGAGGCGTGAAAGGAAGAAGTGGGGTCAGGAAGGAGCTCGCAGAAAATTTACGTGGAAAAAGCGTTAATTTTCCTTTTAATTTTCCGCACACTGAAATTTATGTATTAAATTTGAACGAATTTTTATAAAATACCCATTAAACATTTCGAGATAAAATGCATGTTAATATAAAGTGGATGTTCTGTAGAAAATGGGACAAAAAATGATTCATCAATAAAATTATTAACTAAAATTCTTTTAAAGATATTATCCTTAACCTTTGAAAAACACTATATAATACACATGCATAACCATGATGTTTAAATTTATTAAATTAATTGTATTATATAACATTTTCATTTTGTATAAAGGTTTTATTTTTCCATTTACATTTTTTCAAGAGGTGTTAAGCCGAGTAATTTCATACCTTGGGCAAGAGTAATTCTTGCTATATGAAATAATAATAATCTTTGGTTTCCTAAGTCATTTGATTGGTGTTTTACACTCAATTTGCGCCAAGCTATATTGATAGCTTTACTAGAGAAGAAAAATATAAAAAATAAATGTATAGAAAAGACTATATAAAATTAATGTATTAAAATTTTTAATATACCTATTTCATATATTTATACTAACCATAAATGGAAAAGATAAATTGTTAATACACATGGTTCTAATTCTTCATAAGATTTAAGTACAACTTCATCAAATTGACTAATTAGTAAAATTAATTGATCAACTTCTGCTTCTTTTAAAAGACTTGAATCACACTCTGTTACTAATGTAGCACTAGATAACTCTTCCAAACTGCATAAACGGCAATGAGCATATTGCAATTTTATTCCAGAATCACCTTTCATCTGATATTAAAATATATATTTCACTAAACAATATATCACTAAATAGCTTTGAAATATTCTTTAAAAGATCTTAACTTATCTAAATAACTTACATCGAGCATTAAATTCCAATCAAACTTATAACTGTTCATTCTACTTTGTTTTAAATCTTGAATAATTACACCAGAAACACCCAAAATATCAGAAGTCTCATCTATTTTATCCAATGGAATTTTAGTTGCTAAAATAATTGAATAATGTGGATATATTTCATTACCACTGCTCAATTATATTTTATATATGACTATAAATAATATAAACTTACTCTTTGCATCCAATTGTTTTTGTTTCATAGTTTCTTTTGCTTTGTTCAAAATATCTTCTAAAAATACCACTGTACCTTGTCTTGTGCTCATACCATGTACTCTTCCAAACTTAACATGTTTTAATCTATCTACCCAAGGTAAATTCATTTTATTTAAAATTTGGATTAAATTAGTAAAATGGTCAGTTTGACCATTTTCTACGATATAATACATAGCATCAAATTTGTTTCTTTCAAATCTATCAATAGCAGCAGCAATATCTCTACTTATATATAAACTTGTACCATCACTTTTTATAATAGGAATACTTTTTTCTTCGCTCAAAGGCATTACTTTCCTATTTTCATTATCTAATTTTAACAGCTGCATTTCTCCCATCTTATCAATTATCTTATTTATTTTTTTAGCTGTATACATAGATTCCCAATCATATCGATCAAATGTTACACCTATTCTTTTGTATGTTCTTTCCAATTCTAAGACAGTAAACTGTTTGATTGATTCCCAATTTTTATAAACTTCATTATCTTCTAATTCTAATTGTCTAAATATTTCCTTAGCACTCTCATTTATACTTGGATCATCTTTAGCTAATTTATTAGCATTAACATAAGCTGTGTACAATGTTTTAATGGGATCTGTTTGCATCTCTATATTATCAATGTTTGCCATTTTCATACCTATATAAACATAACCAAACTGTGTACCCCAATCACCTAAATAATTTATCTTTGTAACTTGATTTTGGAAGAAACTATTTAAATTAGCAATGCAGTTTCCTATAATTGTAGAACGTAGATGTCCTATGTGAAAGGGTTTGGCAATGTTCGGTGAACTAAATTCTACTATAATGTTTTTATTAATATCCACAAGTGGTGGTCTAACACCAGAAAGATTGCTTTCTAAAATTTGCTTTATATACTTATCTCTTAGCACATTGAAGTGTATAGCATTATCTTGGACTGTAATATTATCAAAATCACCCTTTAAATCATTATCTGTAATATCTTTCACTTTATTTGTTAAATTATAATCTTTTGATTTTAAAGGAAGTACAAAGGTATAAGTATCAATCTCCTTATTAAATATGATATGCAAATTAGACATAATCTTATATTGACATGCATTGTCTATATTTTGTAGTTGTTTTATAATCTAAAAGAAAATGAATTTATATAATTACATATAATTTAATAATTTATTGTATTATAGATATGTAGGAAATTTTTAAATATGATCTTTACGATATAAAAGTTTATAATGAGTAAATATAATGTTAATGCTAGTTACGTTTAATTCAACATTTAAATAACTCGCATTAACAATAAAATTATTTCATCCATATACGTAACATATACGTTATTAATTGTTTAAGTAAAAATAAACAGTATATTTAAATATAAAACATAGTCAGAGTTATAAAAATTAAATCAATTTTAAACTGTATGTATTTTTACACTTCTTAAGATATTAAACACCATAACTAAGGTAATAACATTAAAATGATACCTTTTTAAATATTGCAGTCCTTATGAAGTTGCTCATGCTGCAATAATAAAAATTATTCTAAAATAGATCTCTTAATCCGTAAGGCGTAAAATCTATTAAGATTAATACAAATATAAGTTTTGAAAACTCCTTTACTGTATCCTATGGAAAACCTTGTCCGTATCGTTATTATGACATATGTACATTTCTACTTATTCTATTTTTTTTCACAAAAATATTTATGTATTGTTTAATTAAATTCAAATTTTTGCAAAGTATTTACATCCATGATATACAATATATTATAAGAATTATAAAAATAATGGTATATGTCAAACAACAATGCAATTATAACCTCTCTACGAAGTCTGTTATGAATCTTCTAAAAATTTTCTAAATTCATTTTCATGAATGCTTATAGACATTCAATTACGATAATCAGCTAAATATATAAATCATTTATGTATACTTTTTAAATACAAAAGATTCGGGAGATAAACTTTTCATTTTTAGTATGACATATGTATTTAATTTATGTTATTTAAATAAATCATTTATATAGATAGTGCATTAAATCAAATTTTGTAAACGTAATTTATTTGTATTAAAGTATTTTTTAATTTACAACAGTGTACTGTTTTATTATTTACATTTATTTATTATTTATTTTTAACTCTGTGTGGAATACACGTAAATATATGTATGGAATAAAGAAGTATGGAAAATCAAATTCACTCTGAACTAATTGTAAAAGAAGAAGAAGAAGAAGATGATGAAGAAGAAAAAGAACAAAAATGTAATACTCCTACTAATGAAACTAAAAGTATTGTGCGTGATGGAGAATCAACAATTGGCATCAGACCAAGACCATTAATTTGTAAGCCAGAAAATGTAAATATTGGGTGTAAGTCTGAACCTATAGAAACTAAATGGCATTGGGCTCCAGGAGCATGGCAAGATGCTACAAGAACCAGTGCCTTCCAACCATATAAGGTATATATATCTATATATATCTTATTTCAAATGTTTAAATAAAAGGCATATTATAAATATTTCCCTAACCTAATATTTTTTCCAGCCTCCTACGTTACTTACTAATTTACAAAGAGGTAATACACAAACAGAAATATCTCAACTTTATGGTGGTAGCGATATTACATTCCATACATTAGCTGGCCAAGGTGAACTTACACCTGAACACATACATCCAAGTATGTTATTTTTTTACAAACAAATGGTAATACATATTGCAGTTAATAATTGTTAATAAATTGTTGTAAAGGTACTGTTGATACACCTGATGAAAAGGGTTTAACTGGTCTTATGTGGGCTGCGAGATATGGACAATTAGGCAGTGCAAGACAATTACTTAAAGCTGGTGCGAACAAAAACTACCGTGGTCTCAATGGAGAGACTCCTTTGCATTTAGCAGCTGCTTATGGACATCATGATCTTGTAAAATTGTTGTTAAACCATGGTGCAGATTCCAATGCAAGCGATGAGGTACATGTTACATATAGTAATTTTTTTTACTAAATAAAAATTTAAAATGTTGATTTTTTGTTTTTAATAATAAAGGAAGGAAATACACCTTTGATATATGGAGCAAATGGAGATCATCCACATGTATGCTACGAATTATTATCTAGAGGCGCGGATATAACGCGTCGTAATATGTATAATATAAGTGCTTATCATGCGGCGGTATTAAATAATTCACTAACTGGTAAGCAAAAATCATACAATTAATATTTGGATACACTATATGAAATATTTAAAAAATTGCTTAATTTAATTTTTTTTTAGCTAAAGCAGTAATTGAAAATTATTTGATACAACAAGTGGTAAACATATCACCAAATATATTGCAATAAAGTAATCCGATATAAATAACGTAAATATAATCGTAAAATTTATATAGGTTTTAAAAGATTGTACAAATTACATAGTGATATTTACATCCGAATATTTTAATAAATATTTTTTATTTTTAATTCTATATAATTATTTATAGCAAATGTCTCCTGAAAAAAAGCATATGAATGAAATTTATATTCTCCTGCAAACAAATATTCTTTTACGAACAATTTGTTGATTATTTATATATATTTAATAAGTAAATTAAATGGTAAATAAGTTTTTTCTTATTTATAAAAGTCTAATTTAAATAAAATTCTTTTAAAACTATTTACATGCAGTTATTGACTACATTAATTCCCTTTTTTTTATCTACAAAAATTGTCATTTTTTATTAAAAAGTTAGCAAAAAAGTATATAAAAGTACTGGATCTGAAAATAAGAAATTATTTTTGCATTTTCAAGAATGAAGAATATCAAAATGTTAAATACTCTTAATAATAATATTAAAAGAAAATAACAAGAATAGGTGAATGCAAATATAAGAGTAAATTAATGTTTTGTTAAAAACCTACCAATTATGTTCGTATTATTTCTTTGTAATTAATTATAATGTATTATCATGTATCTATGCATGTATGTATATATGTGCATCTATGCATGTATGTGTATATATGTATACGAAAATTAAATAAAATTATTTAGTATAACATAATTCTTGTACATTGATATAAGTGTAATTCATAAAACTTCTCGTATTCTGTATTTACCAATTACAAAACATCTGTATACACTTTTCTTCAATAGTTCAACGTTAGACATGTACTAAATTGAACAAATCGTTTCAGAAGTGTGTGTAAATTGCTGGAAATACATTCAAGCATCCATTGATAAAAATAAAGTTTATGTGACAATAAAATTGTAACCTGAATATAAATAAGCTGAAAATCTTTATCTTCAAAATTCCAATGGATAGTGTCCTGTATTTTTGTACATAGCACAAGCAATTATCTTACTCTTTAATAGATACTTTTATACCACTTCGTAGTTATCAGTAAAGAAAACTGTTTCCACTGAATATTTAACTGGACTTTCATCTTCTACAAGTAAAACTTCGGTTACCTACGAAAAATATAAAATTATTTAGTTTTTTTGAACATATGGATGTTGAAATTTTATTCCTTGTTGTATATTTATATACGTAATATGAATACAAGAGAGCGTACTTTTATATTGACATATGATGTCTTGGATGAGAATGAGATAAGAAGGGGGAAGAAATCTGCAGGAGTAGACGACGGTGTTGAGAATTCCATTGAACCTGATTTTGTCGTTGCATCAACCACTGGTAAAGACCATACAAGCATATTTCTTCGTGCTTCGTGTGTATATTGACCATCACATTCGTGTACTATGGGATTGCATCCCATAGGTAATGGAATGTTTATCTGAACATCATTTAATTCGAGATTAACTTGTTCTAATTCATATTCTATGTTCACGTCACATCCACCTTCCCCGTTTTCAGATGGCCAACAATTAACTGTTTTAAGTAACAAAGAAGATTATTTCTTTAATGGATACAATAATGGATAAAGAATATACCCAAAGCTATATATAATTTCTATTTAGCAAATTATTCCTACTTGAAATAGGTAGTGCAGTTTCATCTTGAGCTTGCAATCGCCATTTTAATACTCCAACATCAGTATTCAATGGAAACGGTTTTGTAGGAATTTTTAAACCTATTTGACCACGTGTCCTGAATAATTCTTTATCTACATTTGGATGTGTTTGTAATTGAATTCCTCTTGAATCTCTGTTTTCTAATTGTACGCGAATTCGACCCCATTTCTCATCCGAAATATGTAACGTAACTAAACCATGCAATTCAAAGTGTTGTAAGCCACCGTCTCGACCAATTCTTACATTAAGACGTTCTTCTTGCCGCAGGTGAACTCTTAACACAAAAAAGCAATTGTTTAAAATTTATTGATAGTACATATACGTATATAAATTAAATTAATTAATATCTTACGGTTCAGTATTTATTATCTGTGGTGTAAGTGATGTTGATTTTGCTCCTGTTGTAGGTAAAGGCGTTGTTACAACATTCTCTCCTTCTTCTTTTAACTGATCTACAAAAGAATCAACATCACGAGATTTCCCTCCTAATTTCATTGCTCCTGGTCCAGTATTAACAGGTTTTCTATATATACATAAAATAAAGATATGTTGTAGAATATAGTTTTTAATAAAATTACATTTACATTACACTATTTCTTACTGTGTTGGTGTATATGAAGGTCTAACTGGTTCTGGTACGAAATTGGTAGTATCTCTCGCACTAAGTGATGATGTAAAGTTACCGCTGCTTCCATAAGAATTACCAAATCCAGGACTTTTAACACCACTTTTTTTAACTGCTTCCATTCTTTGTCTTTGCAATTCCTTTGCTTTTTCACGCATTTTATTTCTAGCCTCTCTTTCCTGAGTCATTCTTACAGCTTGATAAACTTTTTCTTCGTGTGAATCCATTTCTACAAATGTTCTAATCTGTGCTAAATTAACACTTTCTCTGTATCCTAATGCAACTATTTCATCAAATGCAAATATCAAATTGAATGCATTTTCAGCTATTTCAAGCTCATCCATTGAATTGCAATACTCAGGAATCTGTAAATTTATTATGTAAACTTATTAACCAAATTATTAAACATTAGAATCAATTAAATATACAAAATTGAAGTAATAGATACTTGTATCAATTTTAAATTTATAATATACTTACAACTCTTGCAAAAAGCCTCAATGTTTCTAAATCTTCTAATATATTACTAGCTTTTGTTGTAATTAATAACATATATACTTTTTCCAAAGGTTGATAAACATATCTCACAGATTCTGTTTCTACAAATGTATGTTGTTTACCAGAACTCATTAACTTTGGAAATGCAGCAAGCAAACCTTCTATTCTGGCCTTTGTCATTTCAACAAATTGGCGAGAGATAATAGCTAAAATTCATAAAGATTATTAGTTTTTTCATTAAATACAAGTAATATTTAAAAATGCATTCATATAGAAGAAGCATATTATATAGCACATACTTTATCCTAAGGTCATAAGATATCAATATTTTAAGCATACTTACTATAAATTGTTATTTAATAAGTATTTAAAAATTTATATAAAATAATTAAACATAAATTATTAAATTTACATTATTTAAAAATATCTGTTTATTCATTTATATAATATATAACAATAATATTAAATAACTAATTCAATACTAAATTTATAAATGTTACAATTAAAGAATTAGAAAAGTAACTGTATATATAAAACAAAATAAACAGCTGAATGTATTAAACAAATAAGATCAAGATTGCCCGACAATTAAGACGGTAATAATGTTTGATATCAACACATCTACAGAACACACATATATACATAAACAGGTGTGGTCAGAGGAAATAAGTATTACTTACTTTTGCCTGCTTTTGTGCAGACTGCTGCAGCAATAAGTACCTAAAATAATACAAAATAATGTAATGTTGAAATACATTTTAATTTTTTACATGTTTAGTTTAGAACCACGAGCAGCGATTGACATCTGTGGCGACTTGTATCGCACGGCCTTGTCATAAATATTTTTTACAATTTACCTACATTGTCAATGATTCCAAATTAATGATAAACGAATGCTTACCATTTTGCTGAATTATTTAGTTATATGCTGTACGATTAACCCAATACAATTTTTACATAGGCCAATCTTCCATATACAATAAATATGAGATTACAAACAGAGGGCGTAGTATTCTGACGCGTGGCATGACGAAAGATATGAAATGAATGTACCATGAATTAGGCGATATTATAGAATTGACATCGTTTTGAAATTTTCTGGTATGTCACAGTATGTTTATCATATAAGTAAATACATAACATGATATATATTTAATGATACATGTTAAATTTGATATATATATATAGATATATCAAATTTAAATACCAACGTAACATACTTCAGTTACATTATATGCTGTCTTTTAAATCACAAATAAATTATATAGATGTTGATTACAATTTCTGCACCAATAATTTATCATATTATAATATTGAGCTAAAATTTAAACTTGTATTATCCCAAACCTATTTCAAACAATAGAAATACGATATATGGTATTAAAAATACGGTATATATGCATATATGAAATGTGCACAGAACGTTGATTTTGACATGTATCAATGCATTGTAATCGGCAACCGTTTTGTAAATAAGTATTCAGAGAGAACCAGAATTATTCGCTTATCTCTTGTGTTAATGTAGAACGCTGCAATAACATTGTTTATTATATTAATAAAGTAAAATGAGAAACTACTTAATACTGCACGTATACGTAACTAACGAAGGATACTGTTGATATGAATTAAGGTTAATAAATGAAATTTTCCAGCTTGTGTATGTGTAGCCAAATATTTTAAGTTAATACTGTATTGTCTTTATTAACATTTGTAAATTATGATACAATCACAAAAATCTCGCGACCTTGAATTGGCATATAAACTACATCAACAAGATAATTGTTTTGGATTAACAGAAAATGCAGTCTTACCAAAAAATGTAAGTGTATTTTGCTATTATATTATCATTTAACGTTAATAATTGATATATACTTTGTACGTGACACTTTATATTATAATGATTTTGTAAAATTTAGAAAGATAAGGAAGATTATAAACCAAGAACATTAATTGATCAAACCTTGGAATTAATTGATCCAACACCTAATATTCATACATTGTTTGTACAATTTAATGAGCGTTATTTCTGGAATGTTTTGCTTCCTGTGGAAGTTAAATGGAGTCCTAAAATGACAAGGTAATTTATTTCATTCAAGGAATACTAAATAAGATAAAGTGTTTATTATACCATATATTATATTTACTCTTATACATTACAGTTGTGCTGGTATATGTACTTTTCATCCTCGAAATCGACAATGTATAATTTCACTTAGTGCACCATTATTAAAACTTAGACCAAGGAAAGATCTAGTTGAGACCTTACTAGTAAGAATTTTGTAGTATAATTATCTTTGATTAATTATTAAAGAATCTAACCAAACTTATTAGCTTTCCTTGAATATGTATTACAGCATGAAATGATTCATGGGTACTTGTTCCTCACGAACAATAATCGTGACAGAGATGGACATGGTCCAGAGTTTTGTAAACATATGAATAGAATAAATAAAGCAGCTGGTACAAAAATAACTGTATGTATCTGTAATAAAATAAATATAATAATTTATTATATAATTTTAGCAATTTTTTCATTTTTTAAAATATTTGTTTATGTAGATATATCACAATTTTCATGATGAAGTTAGATTATATCAACAACATTGGTGGAGATGTAATGGTCCTTGTCAAAAGAAAGCTCCATACTTTGGAACAGTACGCAGAGCTATGAATCGTGCTCCAGGTCCAACTGATTTTTGGTGGAAAGAACATCAACAAACTTGTGGTGGTCAATTCATTAAAATTAAAGAACCAGAGAATTTTAAAATAAAATCTTCAAAGAGTAAAGAGAAAACAAAGCCTTCTCCTAAAAATTATAATCAACCAAGTACTATGTTCAACTGGCTTATGAAAACTACTTCACCTATTACAGAATCAAAAATTGTATCCATTCCAAAAAGTATCAAATCAGTTGTAAATAATCAAAATTCTTTAAATGGATTTAAAAGACTTGGAAATAGTACAAGCAATGTTCATGGTTGGGGTACAGGAGGTCCAAACTGTTCAAGTAATTCACAAAAATATGGTAGTCCTAGCAGTATTACTAAAATTTCTAGTACACCTAAATTTTCATCTTCTGGAGTTGTTGGTGGCTCTAATATAGGCCAAAGTAATTTATTGAACAAATTATATAATGTTAATTATAATCAGGCTTTAAATAAAAATACTACACCAAGGAAAACAATAAATTCATTAATTAATGCTGTAGAAATGGAGAAACCAATTGCTAAAAATAGTAAATTATTAAATGAAGTACAAACAAAACTTGTGAAATGTCCAATATGCAATAATTTTGTGCCAAATGAGATGAATAAACACATAGATTTTTGTTTAAGTTCAAGAAATGAAAAAGTAGACAAAAGTAAAGAGCAAATTACAATAAAAAATTCTAATAATGGTAATTCTGCAAATTTAGAAATAAAAGCAAATAATTCGCCATCTGCTAAAAAAAGAAAAAATGAATCAAGTATTTTTTCAAGCAAACAGCCAAAATTAGATCAGTTACAAAATTCTAGAAAAGTAAATTGTCCTATTTGTAGTAATAGTTTTAATCTTATAGATATAAATGAGCATATTGATAAGTGCCTCCTAGAAACAGATGATAATTTAGTTATTAAATTAGATGATACAGACGATGATAATACAAGCATAAACGAAAGTATAATTTCTATTAGTAGTGCGTCTAGTGATGATTCATTCAGTTTCTCAGTTACCGAAAATTCGAAAAATACTAGTCAGAATACAAAAGTTAAAAAAAACAATGTAATGAATACTGTTTCACATAATTGTTTAGTATGTAATGAATTCATTCCTTTTGGAGTCTCGTTAAATGATCATTTAGAAGATTGTATTGGGAATGTTTTTAACGATGACATATCTTCATCAATTCATTGTAGTAACAGCGAAATTTCGAATGCAGTTCTTGAAGTATCAATTGAGCAGAATAAATATCCTTGTCCTGTTTGTATGAAATTAATAATAGAATCTCAAATGAATCAGCATTTAGATGTATGTCTCACAAATACGTGAATACAATAAATCTATAACATTTCAGTATGATTTGCATTAACTAATAAGTGTATGGAAATAGAGTGATGTGAATGTCATTTTATATGTATCTAAATCCTACAATTTTGTATACTCTATCGTTTTGTATTATTTAATAAACATTTTTTTTATAAATCTTACTGTTTCATATTTAAAAATAGTAATTAAATTATTTTATTTGAAAAATATACAATAAAAGCCGAATTTAATTTAAGTACATTACAGTAAATAGGACGTAATAATTAATAAGTTGATAGATTACGTTTTGATGTTAAATTTTCTTATATATTAGAAAAATAAATTACAATGAAAATAATTATAGGTTAATATATAAAGGAAGTATATTTGTAAATAACGATATTAAACTTTTGTACAATTTTTACAATACATTTTCTTATCTTATAATCATATATTCATTAGAAACAACAATTTCTAATCATGTTTAAAATGTCTTGTATGTTGATGTACGAACATAAATTACAAAGTAAATATTAAATCACGTTGAATAGTTTTTTATATTAAATGAATTTTTTATAAATAAGATATTAATTTCTCATAAAAATTATAGTTTCTCATATAAATTATTACTGTCAAGAGTACCTAATGCACATATACCACAGGTAAATTCTAACAGATATGTTGGAAAGAACAGAAGAATTTGTTCTTGTGTCCAATGCATATATAAATAGAGATTAGGAATTATAATATCAATAGTATTGCTGTCCAATCTTACTCTGAAATATAATAAAAACTTATTAAATATAATATAAATATGTGTTTATTGTATTTAATATAGTATAAAATGTTATAACTGTTTTTTTAGTATAGTTCTTTTAATTACCTTTTTGAACCTAATGAATGAAACATGAAGCTTTGTGGCAATGGAATATATATTGTATTATTGTATAATGTTCCTCCAGTTTGATTAGGTATAACTCGTACTGTATCTATTTCGTCATATATATTGATATTAATACCATATAAATCATTTCGTGCCGTCAATGCATATTTTGGATTTTCACTATAACACTGGCCAAGCAACAAAACTTCACCTTTATTGTGAAAAGGATAAGTGATGTTGTGAATTGATTTTATATAGTCTGGTGTCACGACACACGTGCCTAAATTTGGAAGTGATTAAGACAGGTAAGGTACTGTAATCAAATAGAATGAATTCTGCAATGAACTATCTCTCTAAACAATTGTGAATCATGAAAGAAGAAGAATAGCTTACCAAAAAAAGTCTTCAATATTGATAGATCCATATATTTATGAATTCTAGTTCGAGTTAAAAAATAATCTATAAGATTATAATTATATTCAATTGCTACTTTGTCATTATTAAGCGATAATTCACCAATATCTGATCCTTTCGGAAATGTTGCTGTCACAATAAATTTTTTGGAATTAGGATCTGAACTACTGTTCCCACCAATTAGGTCATAAAAAGCTCGAAATTTCCAAGCTAATCTCATTAAATTTTGTGGTATCTGATTATAATTACATAATTAAGATTAATTTAAAACAATATTTTGAATTATAGATTATTAACATTGCATTTAAATTATTAAAATTACATTTTCATGTTGCGCAACAACTTGATATTTTCTCAAGGTTGATAATTCTCTTGAAGCTTCATAGCAAGCATCAGAGAATGGAGTAAAACGTTTCCTTTTAGATTGTTCTCGACATTCTTCATAAGGCCATTGTGATTCTTTAGCAATTTGTAGCTGCTTTTCACTAATTTCGCCAAGTAAATCTAATGTAATTGAAGATCCATCACATTTGCCTTTTGCTGTATCAGAATATCCCCAAACAGCATTTAATGCAATTCTAGCAGGATCACTTGGCTTAGTGCTTAGGAAATCCCATTCCCAAGGTATTGCTTTTTCTGCTTCTAAACAAAACTAAATAGTAACAAATGTTGTTATCTTGTTTTATATTTCCCTTTAATTATAATGTTGCATATAAATTACCTTCAAAATCTTTTGACCTGGTATAACTTTAGTCGCTTTAATTTTAATCGTATCGGATATCCAGCTGGTAATCTCATAAAGTGCGGCTATATTCCACTGTTGAAGAATTTGTGATGATTCTATATTGTGATGTGTTAAAGACAACATATGATGATTTGAACCTTTAATATATTCAAATTTTACCTAATAAAACATGTTCAATGTAAAATTTATTATTTTGTTTACAGTTAAAATATAAAAAATTTTAATATACTAACTTGAGTACGCTGCGCATCAATTGTACTAATATATGCAGCTAAACCACAGCTACCTTTTGGTGGTACATATGTGTAATAATCTAAGAAATGAAGAGCCGTTAAAGCAAACTCCAAAAATGGCCATATACTAAAACAATCCAGAATAAACACAATAAATGATATTTATTACCTAATAATGTTTATAACAAAGAATATACAGATATATTAATATTTAACTCACGGATAATTAGCTCGATGTGAAGAAAACACATCTTGAATTAATTTCTCTCGTGATATTACATTTTCACAGTCAAAAAGTTTTACATATACTTGACCTCCTAACTCTGATAATTCAAATTGAAATAGATCTATTGTCTGTAAGAGAGGATTAATTAATATTTGAATGAATAATATTTTTATAGAAAATAAAACTTTTAATTAGTATCTACCTTTGGTTTATATGTTGGTGATTTTGTAATTATATATAATTGAGGACAAGTAGGACAAATTTGACGTAATTTTGATTTAATATTTAATCCTTTTATATTAGTGGATGTTCTAACATGAGCTGTAATGCCCATTTTAAGATGTTCTAAAAAGGTATAATATAAATAATAAAATCCTTAATAAATTCTATATCTAAATATTATTAATATCATACCTCCAGGAGTATTATATGAAATGAATGGACGATCTTTAAATCCAAGTGTAATATTGATTGGAAGATATCCATGAATAGAATGTGCCCTTTCTGCACTATGCCATGTATCAATTAAAGGATTATAATTTTCTATTATTTCTGATTTATGAATAGATGTTCTGAAAATATCAATTGTATAATGTAAAACATTGCAACAAACAAATGAAATTATAAATTATTCTATTATACCGTAGTATAACATGATTATTACGACCAACTGAAACATGTGTAAAATTCCCTCTCATAGAGAATAACGATGTTGCAATAACTGCAAGTCTAGCATTTGCTCCCAGATCTGTAACTTGCACTGATTCCATTGTTAATGGGATATTAATACGTTGTTGATTAACATGAAACTCCATGTTTTGATATATATGATATATATTATCAGGTAAAGAAGACAAATCTAAAAAAATACATAAAGATATAAATATAAAAAGCAATAAATATTTAATTATGTTCGAAATTTTCGGAACAGATAATTTATAAACTTACATTTAAATCCTTTAATAATATTTGTTTCATTGAGATGAAGGCATAAAACTGTTTTTTCCTGAATACGTGCAATTACTTCTAAATGTACAGGTCCATTTTGCTTTTCATCTAACTTAAATTGTTTTAATATATCCTTCACTTGTGTTGGACCATCTAGATGTGCTGATAATGAATGTAGAAGACCTTCAGCTTTAATATATAACTATATATACATAATGTTTAAAATATTAAAACATGTCACCTTACAGTAATTAATTAAATAATTTTAAATCAAATACTTACAGATACATGATTGATACTAACTCCACTACCATAGGTATTTACAGTTACATATAAAACCTCAGGTATGTTTGTTAAAGGATTAGCAATAACAATACCATGTATCATAGCACCAAATTTTCTATATGTATCTTGATAGTCAAATAAATAGTTCCCAGTAATTAAATATGAATTTGTAGTTGGACGAAGTACTCGTGTAAATTGTGCAGCGATCACACCTCTACACATTAAAATCATATATGAAAAAGGTATTTCAGAATTTTATTATTCCAAAAAGAAATTGTATGAATTATGGTCTTACATACATATGAATATAACAAGGATGGGTGGTACGTTCCATAGACTTCAAAATAGTATAAAAATAATTATATAAATGTTGACTGGGTTCACTTTGCATATACCAATATAATGATATTAATCTGCTTGGTGTAGGACTAGAAACAATAAGTAGTGTCAATGCCGCTACCCTCATTTCTAAATGTTCAGTTCTATTTATTAAAATTGGCCAATAGACAGGATATATCTGTGGTTTAAAATAAAATAAAAATGTAATATTTAATAGTATTTTACATTATTACCAGAAATTACTTACAACATCGGGTCTTAAAGGAGCAGTTGAAAGTGATGCCCATGCAGCAAGAACACGAAAATGACGTGATTCTGCATTGCTACCACTTGCAATAGGTTCTAAGAATTCAACTACTCTTCCTAACTGTATATTTGCTAATCCTTCTAGCCAAATCATTTTTTTTTCATATTCCTTTGTCTCTATGAATTATTGTTTTATTATAATACTAGAATAATAATTAAAACAGATATGCGATTTATTTAATATATATTTATCACGTACCTGTAAATTTATCAAGATATAAACGTACGTAATCATCTAACATCTCATATGGGCAGTACAATAAACAGGTTTTGTAAATCAATGTGCCATATGTAAGAATAGCAGTATTTTGGACTTCAACAGAAATTTTTTCTGGCAAATTTAGAAACGTTTGTAAATTTACTAATAATTGAACGTCAGGTTTTCGTATATGAAATGGCAACTGAGTGAGAAGTTGAATTGCAGACATATCCGAAACTTTTCTATCTTGGATTAATTCTAATATAAACAATGCAGCTTCTTTAGTGCCAACTTGTGGAAGTGCTTCAAGGAACATATTTCTATAATAACATGAAAAAAATAACAATATATTTTATATGTTATATAAATTACTAAAACTTTAAAGAATTATTAAAAATTTTGAACACCGTATTGTTTCTTCTTTATAACTTGTTCCTGAGATTTTTGTGTATGCATTACGTAAATCAGCAACATCCAGCATTTGAAGATAATAAAGCAATACAGTTATCGTCGTATTATGCAAATTATCAGCCTCTGTATCTAAACCAGGATTTTCAAGTCTCAGACTTAATCGATCTAATAAAGTCCCTATCTATAAAATATGTAATAGCATTATTAGATATCAGTTATAAACGAAAAATTTTTTTTAATCAATAACTTACAGATTTAAAAACAGTATTCTTGTCAAGAGTACCTCTACTTTGAGTGAGATCAACTTCTGGAAGTTCATGTTGTAGAACTTTAAAATATAAGTCTTTAATGGGTATCTTATCTACTGTGTCTTTCACCGAAATTAATTTAAAGATCTGTCTGTGTATATCAAGAAATTAATATGAAAGTTTTGTTTATTACAACAAGTTTCTTAGAATAAAATAATTTTCATTTCTTAAACATACCTTGTAAAATGAAAATGTGCTTCTCCAAAACTTTGAAAAGATTGAACATATATACCTCCAGAAGCATTAACAAACAAAATCTCATTTAAAGATCCATTTGTCTTAATTTTGTATAATCTCTCACTGGACTTCAATATTGGGTTCTATACATATATGAAATTTAGTAGAAAATAATAAGATACTTGGTAAAATAAATAAAGGTACATATAACATACTTGATTTCCATTGGGACACAACATGTTAGGAACATTTGACCACGTATAATGAGGATGTCCAATACAAGCTCGTGGATCAAAAAATTTTCTTATTATCCATTCATTTTCTTCTTCAGGATTGACAACATATTCAATATTGCACTGACCATAATGATTTTTCTATAATATAATATATTAGTTAAAATAAAGATATAAAACTAGTATACTTTAAAAAATGTGTAAAAATCCTTATTAAATGTAATGACTTACTTCAGTTGAATGAAATGCTGTCTCCTTCTCTAAGTTAGACAGATCTAATTGTAAAATTCCTACTATACTCCTTTTTATATTTACAGACCATGGTGATATTGCTTCTGTACTAAAATTTTCAATAAGACCATTTCTGTATATAATTTGAAATGGTTTTAAAAGATCAGTCACATCTTCTGAAACGGCTTGATCTTTTCCTTGTTCTTGAATTTTACCATTCCAAATAGTCATCTTCAATGATTCCAACTGTATGTAAATATCACATATAAAAGATTTTAATAAAATGGATTATTAATTTTACTGTTATATTGTTGTAGATAATATTATAAAAGCAAAGAGAAATATGAAATCAATTTTTCAAATTTTGCTATTTATCAGTTATAAAATTTACCTGCATTGTAGCAACATTTTGTTCTGCTTGAATTTTAAGTTTTCCATTAAAACCCCATGAAGATGATGCGCCAGATGGTAACAAAACACCAGAACTTGAAAGTGCATTGTACGAATATATATACTCTTTTCCTGGTTGAAATATACCATTTGTAACATGATTGTTACAGAAAAGAAAAAATAAAAATATAATATCCTTTAATTTGTGCATTAGTATTTGTAACACATAATTAATATCTGTAAGTAAATATTTTAGATTAATAATGGCTGAAACATCTTTGCTCCACGTAATTTAATTTCATTATTCTATATTCAACTATATTAAATTATTTTCAATGTTTAAATAAATTCAACGAATTACATTATTCATAATACATTATAATTATGAAGATTATAAAAATTTAATTATATGTGTACTTAAGTAAAAGTTACTTATTTATAAAATGACAACAATGAATATTTTGTAATATGGCTTATGCACTATTTAATTTGAGTTATATATAACTAAAAATGTTTATTCTGTACCTGTGAATCTCATGGTGTGCAACAGTAGCTTAACAAAAATGAACTGAGTTCATAGAAGTCAAGAGATGACCCTTGTTGTCCCTATCTCTGTGACCCATGAACACTTCTTCACTATCTATGTGAATAAAACTTATCTCCTGTCTAAATTATCTTCAATCGTATAAATCAGCCCACTACATTTTCTCTATATACTTTTATGCGATGTGTAAATCATACATCATAATTTTTCTTAATCATATAAATAATCACTTCAAACAATAACTTAAAACAAAATAATGTTTAAATTTCACATTTCTTCAATAGATTTTAATTATAGTATAATCTTACTCATAATAACAAATGTTACAAAAGCACGATACAACATACTTACATTACTTATATGAATGGGTATATCAGTTTTATATAATAAATGATGTTTTTATATAATAAAAAAATCAAAATTTATTTTTTTTACAAAATAAGTTATATTAAAAGGATTATACATTAGAAACTTTACTGAAAACAAAAATATTTAGATAACTATGGACTGTCACTATTATATAGAAATATATATTAGCTTATGTACTATACAGTACAATAAATAAAATGAGAAATTTATAAGAATATTTTCTTTACTTATAATAGGAAAACTATAATAGACACAACCTAATATTTACATATTTATTTTGATATATTTCTATTTTCATTATTTACAATTACTATTGGAAAGTATATTATATAATCAGAATCTTATTTAATTTATTTCTATACAAAAAATTACACTTTTATATATTATACATCTAATTGTACTGCAATTTTTCATATACAAGACCTTTTCAATACGAGTATAAAATTATAGATAGGCATTATTAATGAATATCATAAAATAAAAATACCATAAAATATGATTAAGAAATGCATATATAATTAATACATTATAAAGGTTTGATTATTTTTAAGATGGACTTCGAATATTCCCAGGCTTCGCTGTAAAAGTGAATAATTAATTTAAAATACGCGAAAATTTAAGTTTGTAGTTTACTGATAAAATTAATATATTCTATATACAAAAATAATCTATTCTCAATATACAAAATCTAAAATATCAGATATAATATCTATGATTACTTATTTAATCATTTATAGCAATTATATATTATAAAAAATAAACTATTACGACTCTGACATAAAAAAGCTTATAAAATTTATACTTACTTATGCGCTGGATTTGCTTGATCTAATTGTTCACTGAGTTGCTGGATAAGTGTAGCAAACATTTTGAGATGTTCTATCGTTTCACCCTGCAACCACGCACGAGGGAGTGTACTCATTACCTATTACATAAAAACATAGTATTATAAAAAAATATTTTCTGAGTAGCGTTTACTTAAAAGTTTAAAAAGTTATATGAGATATGTTGAAATGAACAGTATGAACATACCATATTTGCTTTAAATAATGCATCAGTTGGAACAGATACTCTTAAACCCGCTAAAAGATATCTATTTAATAATGAACCAAGAGCTAAATTTTTTAATTGTGTGTCTCCAAGAAGACCTTGCCAGCTCAATAAATTTCTTAGAAGTTTCACAGCCATTGCAAACTGCCTTTGAAAAAATTGATGTTTAGTATCTAAGACTCTAAAATATAGAATTAAAAATTATCAGCATTGTTACAAAAATATTATTAATAGCTTTAAATAAAGATGAATATTATATACTAACTGTTTTGGAAAAATTGGTATAAAAACATCATTTTCAACTGCTGATTTAATTTTCTCCAATATGGCATTAAATAATGTTTCTAATGGCTTGCTTGTATCATTTAAATTTGGATATTCCCTAATAAGACGATTTACTGTGCCTACAAGTCGTAACGTTTGTGATGTGGACATTGGATCCCATATTCTTTCAACTATAGCTGTAAATAAAAATTTTTTGTAAATTATTACAAAGTTCTTAACTGGCATTTTAATTATACTAAATAAAATAATCTTACATGTTAATTTAGGTATAACAATTTTTTCTATTGTAAATGGTACTAATCTGACATCTGGATCTCTTTTAAGTGACTCTTCTGTTTCTTTATTATTTAATGCATATAAAAGTAAAGTGTTATACCATTTTGTTCTTTCTATATCTGCACTTTCCTAAAAGAAGAAAAATTTTGATTTAGAGTTAGTATTTTATTCTGTTATTATTACATTCGTACCTAAAATATATGAAAGTTTGATATAATGCACGTACCATAATAGGATTCCATGTTAATAATAGTAATCTAATAATCGGAGAAATAATTTTAGGTATACATAAAGATACATAAGCTTCCATATAAGCATCTCTATCAGTTTCTCTCCAAGATTCCAATTTTGAAAGTATTCCTCTTATTGTGCAATATTCGTCCATGACGTCAGAAAATATTTCTTTACTGTCACTATCAATTTCATCTGAAAATAAATATAGAAAGAAGACATTTTATAAAAGATAAGAATTAGAACATAGTGTTAATCCATACTTGATAGACAATAGTAAACATTATAAATTTTACTTCTTCGTAAACTAAATTTAATTAAATTTGTTAAAGTACAACCTTTTGTTTGTTTAAACGCGAGATTTTGCTGCTCAGTAACTTCGTCATCGCTAGACATTCCATCAATATGTTTTGGTAATGTAGAAGCTAATTCTCTAGCTCTTCTTCGACGAGCTCTTCTTCCTTCTCTCTCTGTAGCTCGACGGATACGAGCTTCAACTTCTGGCCCTCTTCGTATAGGTTGTCCTCCTGTAATTTAAAAAATAATTCATATCTAAATTATATTGATCAAAATACACTTTTCATTATATGTTCCATTATATATTTTTTATCAGACACAGATAATTATATATAATACTGAAATAACTGACTTGCAGCTGTTGTAATCTCTTCTGCTTGATCCCTTGTATCTTGTCGTCTTCTTTCCATTAGTTCTATTGCACGTTCATTATAAAGGTTTAACCAGCGCTGCTCCAATCCAATGACCAGCGGCAACTAACAAAAAAGTTACATGTTAACACTGACACAGTAAATTAACTCAATGACATTGAGAATTGTGTTTGTTCCAGAAAATATTCATATCATAGAAGTAATATTTTAATAAATATGTTTTAATATTTATTTTAAATAATTTATAAAAGGTGAAACAATATATGTTTTTAACATTTGCTGGAACTTAATCTGTAATTCCACAATCATTGGATATCTTTTGCTTAAAAAATTGGAAATTAATATCACAATTTACTTACCACACATATTAATATATCTTTTCAATTCTTATAAATACTTAAAAATATTTTTACTACACAGTAAATAATTTCTTTATACAGAGAAGATACAGACCCCCGGCAATGCAAATATACATTACATATATGCTATACTTTTTTCTTGCAAATTCCATTTTTTAGTTTAATATGCATTTTTCTTCTTTTCTGAATCTTATGATATGTATAAAAATATCAAAATAAAACAAAATAATACATTTAATAATAATTAAATATCAAAATAGTACAAAAAATATGTAATAATATTTTTAATATTTTGTGATTTATTTAAATATATTTTTAATATTTATATTTATACATATTTTTAATATTTTGTAATTTATTTAAATATATATATAAACTAAAAGAATATTTTACATCTTTTAGTATTTGAATATAGTGCTTTTTAATTAATTATATACTCAGCAACAATTATCATAATTTTAACCAATGAATACAAAACACAAATGTTAGCAATATAAGATATTTAAAAACAAAAATTCTAATATTCTAAAGGAAAACTATATTGCACATTTTTCATCAAGAAATTTACTTAATAAGAAAAATGCATTATATATATATTTCTAATATGGCTGAGTAATTATACAGCCAAAAATTGCATGGAAAACCCCAGTGCTCATAAAAAAACGTGACAGCGTATAAACCCACCTTCTCATCAAGACACTCTACCAAGTCAGTGACATACCCACGCAACTCTTGGTAATATCTGAAGCGCTGCGCAAGCTGCGGTGCACGAATTTCAGCATCATCCAGTTCTTTCACAGTTTGTCCTAACTCTTGCTCTAAACGATCCTGATCTAATTGATGACGTCGATGCACTTCTTTTAAACTGTCCAATCTACGAATTATATTTTTCATTCTGATTTTATAGGAATAAAAACTATTTCTATATTTTATAAACTTTAAAAGTTTCAAAACTGTATTAGATCAAAATTTTAATTTAGTTATTGTTACCTTGCACGCATTTTATTCACAACCTCTTGAGGGGTGATTGGTACTATTTTTGTAGGATCTGGGGGTTGAATCACTGGAGGAGGTGGTGGAGCTGGCATCATTACCATTTCCAGAGATATTCCACTTCCCATCATTGAATTTACGTTCATACCCATTGAATATTGTTGTTGCATCATGGAGTCTTGTTGCGCTGCTGCAATCTAAATATTTTTATTTATATTATGAATGTAATAGTACATGCTACACAATTTTTTCATACAAATGTTACCTGTGCACCAGTCACTCCTTTCCTAATTTGTTGAGCTTCCCACTCTTCTTCTTCGTTTTCATGTTCACTTTCATCATCAGAAACTAAAAAATACATACAATGCATTCACTTATCTATTTAAGAAAAAATCGTGAATAATAAATAATCAAAACCTAACGTTTTAATGGTACTTGTGAAGCAAGGAAGGCTTCTCTCCTTTTCTCTTTATCACGTGCTTCAGTGTTAACAGTCATATCAATTCGGTCTTGTGAATCATCATCATCACTTCTATCATGATCTTCTTCCCTAATAAGTCTTGATTTACCTTTATCATCGCTGAAAAAATTAACATGGTTATCAAATGTTTCGCAAAATAGATCCAACATTTAATAGCAGTTAATCAAACCATGTTAATTATGCTACAAAACATATTACCTTTGTTCTTCTATAGGAATATAATCAGTTCCTAACTCTCTTGCCTTTTGTCTGCATTTCCTAGCTGCATGGATCATTGCAGCATCTGGTATGCAACCACCTTATAGATACAAAATAATATTTGTAAACAATATTGTTAGAATATTTAAAAAAATAAACATAAAAGATACAAAATAATGAAAGTTTTGAACATTATAGATACAAATAAAAACATTACATACTTTCAAGAAGAATTTTCATTGTGTCAGCTTTATCTGTATTTCTTCTAAATTTATGACTACGTGGTTCATCTTCCTCTTCATCAGATGTATAATCATCCTTTCCAGCTGCCAACGCAGCTCGCCCATTCAGAATTAAAGGTCCTGCATTTTTTATTTTCACCTAGTAATAAAAGATTTTAACTTAATAGAAGAAATAATAATTTAATCAATTAATTGATTAATAGTTATTATTGAACAGACATAGCTAGTAACATATTATATTGAAAGATTACAAAGTATTTTTGTATTTTAGAAAAGTAAAAAATTATTAAACATTGTTAAAATGTAATATTAAAATCTTCCTTATAAAAAGATTTAACTAATTGTACACATTCATATTTTAATAATTGTATATACATACATACTTAATATATTTGGAACTTATTTGTACTGCACTATATGAATGTATATTTATAATGTTAATAGAATCACATTTCACATAAAATATGTTAAAACATTTTCACATTTCAAAAATAACACAGCTTATAAAAAGTAAATTCTAACAAAGTTATATTTGCACATATTGACAATCTTTGTTATACTTTCAGTGAATACTAAATATGAAGTATTATAAAGAAATAAATTTTGATTTAAGAATAACAAAATGTTTTACGTCTGGGAAATTCTAATAATAATAAACATCATAGAAATAGCTTACTACTAGATCATCTGTCTTTATTTCTAATTCTTTTTCCACTTTAACGGACATGTGTGGTTGCTCAGAGTCCATTTGCATTTTCTCTTCACCTTTCTTTTTTCTCCTTTCGTGATCTAGCTGTTTCATCAATTTTTTGCTCCTAGATGATTTCTTCACTTTAAAGACTTCTCCATCATCCGCTGTAAGATAACAGATTATTAGATTTTTATTATATGTAATATTTGGAACCTCTCCAAAGAATTTTATAATGACTGAATAAAATATAATTAATGGAAATGTTTTTAAAATTGCATTAATTTTTTCCATTTTATTATGATCTCAACATTAAATATAACGAAATTCGTAATTTTAATACTGTATGCGACTTGTTTTAGCTGAAATTATTATAAACAAAAGATTCCGAAACACATTTTCATTTTATGATAAATGCATCTGTACATATGTACGTGCGTGTACAAACTTAAAAAAAATTACCTTCTTCCAGCTCCTCTCCAAAACTGAGGAGCGTCTGCTTTGGTTTATCCTTCTTCTTTGTTTTCGATTTTATAGGCTGGGTGTCCTCCACTTCCATCCTATTTTCATTATCTTCATCATCGTCGTTGAAAGGTCGACGGCGGATGTTTCTCTTCGGTTTATTAAATAATGACATTGTCCTTAACATCAACCAGTCTGTTTAAACTATTCACACATATATACTCTCCTTAGGTTAACTTCTTAAATTACTAATGTTAAAAAAATAATTCAGAATTTCATATCATGTAAGCTGATATAACAAAAAATTTTGTAAAATATGCATTTACGACTTCATATAACGTATTTTAAATTCATAAATACGCAACATTAATAAAAAAACGGGACACCTTTATGAAATTGTAATATGGATTATCCGTTGAATAAGAATCGTTGTAGAATCGGCTCGAAGTAAAGCTTCTAAACTTTGTACACATGAATTTAATGCATTTCCCTGTTTGAGTTACTGATTGGCTTACCTTTGTTTATTTTCATGTGCATTTAATTTTTAGATTAAATTTTCATTTCTCTCGTTAATTACTTCTGAAATTTTATGATTTCTAATTCTTTTTATATCAAGCTTATTATTTCATATTAGGCTTTTGTTATCATAACATTATAATGTAACTTGAAGAAAATTACTATAATATTACCAGTGTAGACAACACTTACTATAATTTTAAAATGTACTAGAGACATATAGTGTAAATTGAGCGATTATTTTGTATGAAATTAATATAAATTATTTAACATGTTTTTAATATAATATAGGTATGTTTTATTCGTTAAATTATGTTTATATCAGTACTATAAATTTTATAAATTTTTCGATACTTGTAATTTAAATTACAGATAATCTAGCAAATATGAAAAATCATTCTTGTGTAATTACTCACGGTCATCATACTGATATTGCTTTGAAGATTTATAGGTAATAGAATAAAGAATATATTCATTTTTGTTTTCATAATTTGCATTTGTTTTAGATAAAAATTATAGATTTAAACTGCTTAAGAATACTTTTTTTAAATCGATAACTATTTATATTTGTTTTTAGTAACCGCATATTATTAATCATAACACATTTTAAAAAATTTGGATCGCTGATAGCTATAAGCCGTGGATCTTCATTCAATCAGTATAATAATAGTATATATTCTACCAAGTAAGTAATATTATCATTATGTAACGTATCTATAGTTACAAATTATTTTAACAGTAAATGATAACATTGATTTTAGAGTATTGTTTGGGAAAGATGATGTTGAACTTGTGGCAGCTGCCCGATATATAGCAGAGCAAATTAATGTAGATAAACCATTATTAATTTCAATATCTTTAAAAGATTATGAACCAGATACTTTAAAACCTATAGTTGCAGCTATAAATGATATGAAAGTGTAAGAACCAAGTATGAGTTTAATATTTGGTCAATTAGTTATTGGCCCACCTGGGAGTGGAAAAACCACATATTGTTATGCTATGACCAAATTTTTAGAGAAGCTTGGAAGAAAAGTGGCTGTTATTAATATTGGTAAAAGTTAATAATATTTTAATGATTAATAGTAATTGAAACCTTACATTTGTGTATTTAAATGAACATACTATTATGTTACAGATCCTGCAAATGAAAACATGCAATATACACCAACAGTAGATATATCTGAATTAATTAAACATGAGGAAGTAATGTCACATTATGGACTTGGTCCAAATGGAGCACTGGTGTACTGTATGGAATTTTTAGAAGCTAATATAAAATGGTTAATTACAAAAGTTCTAAATTTGAAAGATCATTATCTTATATTTGATTGCCCAGGGCAGGTTTGTGTTTATATATATACATAAATATTGCACTATTAAGCATAATTACATATTGTATTCATGTTTATTAATAGGTTGAGTTATATACACATCACAATTCAGTTAGTGTAATTGCCGAAAAATTAGAACAAAATTTAGTAAGATTATGCAGTGTACACCTTGTTGATTCTCATCATTGCAGCGATGCTGGTAATTTCTATATGTAATACACCATAATTTGACAGACTTGTAATTAAAAAAGATATTATATAACTTTTTTTTATTATAGGTAAATACTTATCTTCTTTAATTCTTTGCACAACAACCATGTTAAAATTGGGTTTACCTCATGTTAATGTGATGACCAAATTTGATGAAATGAAAAAATTTAGTCACTGCCTAGATTTTAATATAGATTTTTATACAGAAGTATTGGATTTAAACTATTTGCTAGATAAATTGGATGAAGGCCCTTTTACATCAAAGTAAGATTTTCTATTGAATTTTATTATTTTCAATAAATTTCTATGAATCAATCCAAGTATAAAATTTGAAATATTTTAAATTTATAGATACAAAAAATTAAATGCAGCATTTGTATCACTCATAGAAGATTATAGTCTTGTTAGCTTTATACCATTAGATATTTCTAATCAAACATTGTTATTACAAGTAAAAAATGCAGTGGATAAGGCTAATGGTTATATTTTTGGCGGTAACGAACCTCAAGATGTTCAAACTTTACTTGCTTGTGCTGTAGGAGCAATGAGTGAAACTGAAAAAATGTCTACAATAGATGCTTATTTTTAAAGAATTTATTTTATAAAAATCATTGTCCTTCTTATTTTTCTCCTTTCCATATTGGTATTCCTTAATATATTAATAAACATCTATTTATTTAGTAAAATATATTAGGTTAATGAACGTAATTTTACTAACTACTTAACCTTTTGACTAGTCTGTTTGGCTAACAAATATTTGTGCCAAGTCATCATAATCATATACCCTCTTCAAAAAGGTATCCGTTAATTTTAATCCCGAAATTGTCTAAAGTATATATAATAATATTAAATAATATGCTGAAATATTTATAGACATGCGTTACGAAAAGTAGTATTTTTGTTCCATTTGTCTTACGAAGAAAACTTTCTTTGGATTCTGTGACCACGAAAAACAGCGCGTTTCAATTTTAAATCGAAAGGTAACATATTCTTATTTATAGCGACAAAGAATAACTCGTATTGTTTTTTCACTATAAAAACTACCAAGTTTCAGTAGTTGTCGTGAAAACAACATGTTCCACTTGTAGCTGTTAAAAATATTATATTTGTCTAACTGTTTGTATAGGTTGTCTAACATTCTACTACAAGAATAAAAAGGTAAACAGTTCTTTTAAGTGAAATAAATGTCTTTAGTAAAATAAGTAGAACTTAATCAAATATAAACAAACTAATTTATTTAATTAATAATATTACTATAACATTGAATACATTCCCTTAGAATAAGACCTTTTAAGGTCTATTTTTACTAATGCTGATAAATTTTTAATAATTGAACTTTAGTATCTTATACATTTTATAATCTATATTCTATAATATCCCACTTTGAGACATACTGTTTCAAAATTTTCATTTACATACCTTTTTCATTTGAATCTTCGTAGAACAAATAAAACCTGCCACTCTTCGCCGCAATGTTCGAAATATGATATTGCTTGTAGTGTACTGTAAATCGTGCTCCTTATCGTGATTAATGTTAAACATGCTAGTTATTGATGGAAATGATGAAATGTGCTAGTCTTCATAAGACAAACGAAATGTACTACTTTCCGTAACGTAACATCATTATAATGTTTATACAAAAATACTTACTATTATACCACTACGTAAGGGAATTAAACATAAAGGAATATCTATCGAAATACCAGGTTTCAATGTTCCTATCATTGTATTAGATATTCCACACCATGCTATAGAGTTACTTGATTCCAAACTTAACATTAAATCCATGCTTCTTTCACTAATGGTAATGAAATAAAAATTTTAATCGGTACAACGATTAGAATTTAGAACTATTTTTCTTATCTGTATCATATATATGTACATGATATAAATACTTACGACGTATTTATTATATGACAATTAAAATTTACTGATTGTTCAAGGTAAACTGTGAGAGGAATATTTTTCATTGTAACTCGTATATCACCAAATTCAGGTGCCTAAAATTTGGTAAAGGATTACAAATATGATATAATTACGAATGAAATGATAAATTACAAACCATTCTTTGTAATTGACTTGTTTGTAATCTTCCTCTTTCTCCCAAGTTACTTCTCCAAACAATATCTAACTTTCCAATGTTTGTTGCATTATGCATCATTTTTGGATCTTTCAATAAACTCAATTGTGGTTTTAAACAATATAAATATTGTCTACTACAATCAGTATCTAATATATTAACTAATCCATAAATAGATTCTCCTTTTTCATTTGTATTTAACGTTGATACTAGAAATATAATAATTATCATACAAATTCAGGTTCATAATCATCTAAATCAATCATTTTAAGTGAACCCACCACTAAATAAATGAGATGATTCAAGCGAAACCTTTTCTAAACAAATTGGGCCAGCTGTGAGATTCTGTATTTGTGCTTCCAGATATACTTCATCTGACTTCAAAAAGATTATACATATCATTTTAATCAATTAAATATTGTTATTATAAAAAAATTATTACCATAATATTACCTCTGCATTGTAAAATTTTGTTTTAACATCTAATGGTTTTACCACTTGAAATTTAAAATATTTTCTAAATGATTGTGCAGTGCTACCTAAATTTCCAGGGGTATAAGTTACTTCACATACTAATCTGGAAAAGTATGCATTGATTAATTATTTATTCAACACATATTACAATTTTAATGACTGGCCTCTTACATATGTGTGCCTATTTCTTTTACTTCGTGGTGTATAACTTCATCAACTGTACTGTCAGGTGCTAAATCTTTCATTTCTCCACTATTACCACAAAGAGATATATTCTGTGTGCTTGTTTGTAAATCTGCCTACAATATGAAATATATTATCATTTATAAGTTTTATATGACACATAGCATACATACAGCTATTATATCATATTGACTAATTTATTTGTATAATTAACTTACTTTAACAGTAACATTCTTTACGATCTGATTACTGCCGTTATGTACACAAAGATAACTTGAAAATATTTCACCTAAATAAATGTTACTGAAAGAATATACATACATAAAATTTCAACATAAATTATTTTTTGTGAAATTATATTTAAGTAAACTAATTATATACATATATCATTACATTGTATAATTATCACTGTTCATATATGAAGTATGGATAATTAATTACAAATTATGTGGCTTAAAAGCTCAAAATAAATTTTAATTGTGATATTTGTATTTTTAATCATGTACATACCCAAAACTTTGTGGTAATACCATAAATTGTCCTACTGCAAGGGTCTCCATTCCTTGTAATGCAGTACAATCATTCTTAAGCTCATTATTTAAAGTATTACCAGGAAGATCTGTTGAATCACAAGTAATAACTACTGGACTTGCAAGCATAGGTCGTGTTAATCTCATTACTAAAAATGGTAAAAAATAAAGATACAATTATTAGTGCTATATGTAGTATACATAGTGCTATACGATAGCCTTAGTCAATATATCAAAATAAACAATATCTTTTGTTTTCTTTTAATTTAAAACGACATCAAAATCGTTTTTATTACCTTTCAATTCTAGTAGATGTTCACTTTTTGGTTTAGTTTCCATTTAGATTGTGAAAGATAAATAGTAGAGATGTTTAGAAAAATAAATCTTTATTAATGTCAAATGAGAATAGAGCTATCACTAAATGTCACTTAGAAAATACATATAACCTACGCCTGTGATACATAATACACATAACATTCAATTCGATTCGATTTATCAAATCGATAGTTTAACAAAAAGCATTAGATTATCTTTAAAAATAGTATTTTAAAGCATTCTGCTAATTTTCTTGATTTTTGTATTGTAAATTCAAAAATAATTATAAGTATTATAACTGTAGAAATCTGAGAGAAACATGAAAGAAAACGATACAATACTTTCGATTTTACAGGACGTTTATGATAAAAGATATCTGTAATAAAAATGAATACAATCTATAATATTCGATAAAATGTTTAAATATTAAATATACTACATTTCACATTATAGGACGTTACAGCATGTATAACATTGAAAAAAATAAAATTGAAAATTTTATAATTCACTATATAATTAAAACTTGACAAGAGGGCGTACTTATATGATGCACCGCACACCGCACCCTGAATGTGTCAACAAATGTATCATAATACATTTGTAATTCAAAGATTAAATGATCATTGATTTATTTTCAGTTGTTTAAATAAGATATGTGTATGTATAATAGCATCACATATATTTCGTTAATTTGTTATTTGAACTAGTATTTTCAATTTTTCATTCGTAATCCTTATGTTCTGGAGATAAAGAAAAGAATATATTGATCAGAAATACGGTAACGAACAATGATTACATACTAACAAAACTTTTGTTACAAAACATGTGTACTACATCATACAAGCGTGGTATGTTTAAAGCCATATATGACACCAATTTATTAATTCATTACAATATGTAATAAAATGAAATGATCTTATGGAATGGCTGAATTGCATATAATTGGTCGAATTTCGTCCGCAAAAGATTTCACACAAACACGACTTTTATGCAAGTGGAGTTTTCACGCCGGTAATGGAATCATTATCATATAAAACGTTTATTATTATTTATTATCATATATTTGATAATTTTATTTTTTTCATAGGTAGTGGATGGAAAATTGTAGATGGTTGTGAAGAGGGACAAACTCAAGAAAGTTGTGATCTATATACAAATAAGCCAGTTTGGGACCATCCCATAGATGTACACTATACAACCCAAACTCTTCAAAATTCACCAAAACTTTTGTTACAAATATTTCATAGAGATACACATGGAAGAGTATTATTTGGGTCGTATGGTGTTTGTAATATCCCTTTATCTCCCGGATTGCATTCAATAAAGTGTCATACGTGGAAACCAATTGGTAGGTTGAATATTTTTTAATGAAATTTTATTAACACTTTGTTATATTTCATGTTTATTTTATTCCTGATATATAGGTAATTGGAAAGATAGACTAAGAGATAAGTTTTTGGGGATAACTTTACAATTAAAATCACCAAGTGTTTTAGTTAATTCCTTGGATAGATTTGAGTTACTTACAGAAAGTATGGGTACAGTCAAAATTGAATTGCATATAATTGCACGAAATTTTGAAAAATATGGATGTCATGTATGAATGTACATTATTTCAATATATCGTATAGTTAAAGAATATGGAATAGGAATTTATTTGTCAATAAATATATCCTAAATTATAAAGCATATAAAAACAAAAGTCAACATGTTTACAACAAAATTTATGTTAATGGTTTTATACCTTATATTAAATGAATCAATATATGCAAAGAAACTTGAAGAAATATTTACATGTATAAATGAAACAGAATGTGATGAACTAATAGAAAAGGACATTTTAGAAGAAACTTCAAGCACTACTGCTGAAAATATTTATAACACAACTAATAACATTATCAGTAGTTCTATGTATCCAACACAAACTCCAAAAATTCAAATAATACCAACAACAGAGATGTCTCATAAAATACAGTTCAATAATGAATTCAGAAACCAAAGTGTATATAAAATGTATTCTGATATATGCAAATGTGATTTAACAGTAAATTTTTGTTTCTTAATACCTTATACAATTTTGGATTAAACACGTAATTTTTTTAAGTTAATTTAAAATTGTTTGTTTATATAATAGATATCATCTTGTGACATTAATTGCTGTTGTGACAAAGATTGTAACAGCTTCCATTTTACTGTGTTTTCGTACTGTGAAAGTCATCAACCAGAATTATTTGATAAACGTTATTGTTATAATAGAAATTTTATACAACGAAATAATACTCCATTTATACTTGAAAAATTGGCAAACAATCTCTTTTGTATTTTATATGATAATCTCCCACCTACTTATGATATTAACAATAAATTGGTAAGATTAGTATGTATACATGTCAAATTACATTTTGCTATAAAATTATAATTTTTATTTTACTTTATTTTATATAGGATATAAAAACCGAAAAAGATTTAAGGAAAGCAATAAATTTAAATAGACCGACGTGGAAATGGGAAGACCAATTACATGTACCTGGATATAATACTTTTAGTCATTATCAAGATGATGGTGTTATGTGGATAGTGTATAATAATTATATTCAACCTTTTGGTATATATTATATATAACGTTATTTTTATTAGTATATTAAAATCTTATTAAATTAATATTTCTTTATCAATATCTCTTTTTTATAAATTTAGAAATACTACAATCTGGATTTACTTCATTGTGTTCTTTTAAGAAAACTTTAAAATATCTTCATGGTTGGAAAGATCAGTGTTTGCAAACTGAATTAATTAACACAAATAAGTTTTTATTTCCTATGGCTTTTAATAATTTTACAGTTATAGTATCTCCTCATTTATTAAATGAAACATATATTCAAGTATTGGATCAGGTATATAAAAGATAGTAACTATCTTTAAAAAGTTATATATCCAATAAAAAAGTTAATAACATTTAAATTTATAATTTCCAGGTTTGCCCCCAAAATGTATGTTTATCCTTAACTAGTTATTATTGTAAACATTATTGGAAAACTTGTAGCAATAACACTGTATTAGGATCATGTTCCAATGGAAAGTGTTATAACATTGTAACAGGTGTAAAGTACTTGATTGTTCACAATGGCTCTATGGGAATTAATAATGTTGACGTATATTTTAACATAGGTAATGTTTCTCGACATTTTTATCAACAATTTGAAGTAACTTATGAATGGGCAGAATTAGATAAAGAGAAAAGTTTCTTTCTGAGTGGTAATCCTGGTTATATTATTGGAAGACCATTAATTATTGGCACTTTAAAAATAAATAAGACTAATAAGGTGGAAACTAGATACATCAGTTTTAATAAAACTAGTAGTTTTTTGACATTACCTATAGCTACAAAAGCTGGCGAATGTAATAAAATCGACAGGTACACTCTTACCTTTGGAGAGGATATTAAGCTAAAGTGCTCTGTATTTATACAGACTAACAATTTTAGTACAATGTCCTGTATAAAGTTACAAAATCTTACTATGCATTTTTTAATGAAAGATTCTCTATTTAATGTTACACAAACAGATCAGTACAATATTTATGTTGCAAAGACAGGTAATTTTTCCAGTAATGATATCACTGATTGGACACAAATTTTACTGGATAGAATACCACAAAATGTTATAGTAGCACAGGTTGTTAATGGTCGTTTATATTGTTCAGGACTAATAACATCTGTACATTTAAACATTTTATATTCTTCTTTAAAAAAATCTGAAACATTAAACAATTACATTATAGTAGGGATTGGTATTAAATTTTCTGCAGAATTCAATATGTCTTGGTCTAAGTGTTTATATGAAAACTGTTCAGATATACTTAAAACAGACATTATTACTTACGTTACATTTCATGATATATCGAAGCCATCAAAGTATTACTTTGCAGGAGGACCTAACTTAGATATTACTTTGCCATATGATTTTTTTTACCCTTTTTTGAGTAGTTCAACCTGTATTAAGTCAAGTATCTTTTTAATCAGTATAATATCGACTGTAGCTTTGCACAATTTATCTTATTGATCTTAATTATTAAAGTATATATTTCATTTTTGTACTTAGGATACATATTTATTTACTATAATATTAAAAGTGTGATTTTGTACAATTTATCTTATTGATTTCAAAATCTCAATGATTACACCAATTTGTTATCAAAATGTATGTTTTATCAAAGTAAGACACATATTACAATTTAAATCGTGCACATGGGATAGAATAAAAGTAAATTTACATTTGTAAATAAAAGAAGGAGAAATCGTATAAAATACTAAAACTGTTATTTTATGATACATTTAATTTATTTTACTCATGAAACAATGTGTGTTTAAAATAAATAAATGAAAAGTGCTTTGTAATAGCTTGTTTCATTCCCCTAGTAATAAAAAATATACATATATTTATATTTTTTAATTCTTAATATTTTGTTATCGCCGATGTAATTAAAAAATTTTTTTTCTGGATCTATTGTTCCTGAATCAAAATCATTTCTGTTTTGTATTCAAATGTATGACATCACTCGTAAATACTGATAGGCTATAGCAGTTTATATTTCGCGCCGATTTTCTTCCATTTCTCGAAAATTAGCCATTTCCGTTTTTCAAAAAGAAAAGTTTTTGAGTTGCATTATCACATGAGACGAAAAGTGGATAAATTATTACAAACGAAGTTATTTGGATGCAAATATACTTCATATATTCCAAGATACAACATCCACGATCATAAAGTAGTTTCCTGTGTACCGTAGAATGGAAAAAGTGTAATTTATTATGAATATTTGATGCTTGATAAAACATTCAAAACTGCACTTTACAGTCACCAATTGACGAAAAGAAAATGAAAGAAGAAACGTTTTTCTATTGTTACTGGTGTCAAAGCGGTCAGAAGTAATCTTGCAGCCTGATAATGCTGGATTGCATGTTATTAAAACCACCTTTGAAACTATATCAAAGTCGGAGTGAGTTCTTTCTCACCTTGCTTACTTCTCAGTTAGTGTGCCTTTGGACAACTAACTGTTTCAATTAATGCAACGATTTGAAAGTGTAGCTCTTCAAAAATGACCATGAAGTGAAGAATTGAATTGATAATTTTTTCACATTTAAGGAATAAGCATTTTTCTGTTGTGGAAATAAAAAAAGGTAATAAAAGCTGGAGATCATTATTTCAATTGAGAAAAAATATTTTAATAAATATTTTCCGGTAAGAAATCTGCAAAGTTTAGTCAACGATTCAATAACATTTATCTTTATCTATGTGCATATTATTACAGATACATTATCCAATATCCATGATTCAGTAATATTTTAGAATAATATTAAATGATTGGTTAAAAACTGCATCAAACGCATTTCAAAAGAATCATCATAATATGAAAGAAAATTCACTAATATAACGTTAACCAATGAGAGTCGTCCGTTTAAATCGTTCGCCAATCAAACTTGGTTTGTCTCTTCTCTAAAATCTTGCCACTATAAACTTGGTACGAGCTATATGTCTATGGTACGAGCTCCTGCAGCTGTCGTGTTGCACTATGGGACGTTGGGTTGTGCTTCGCTCCAATACAAGATGGCTGACACTTGTTAGTAGTGTATTTTCGTTTTATCGAATGTGTATTTTATAAAAAAATCAGTGCCTTCGTATTCACGTATGGTGCGTGCATGTTTGTACAACTAGTACAGAAGTGCTCTTTCTTTTTTTACCAAATAGTTCCCTTATCATGTATTATCAAAAGATATCAAAATGTGCCGTGAAAGTGCTAGAGGCAGAATAATTACCCGTCACCAGCCATATTCATATGTGTTCTTTTGTTATGACAATTGTGATATAATTCTTGTGGAATATAGTGCCAAGGTGAAGTGATATCTCGCTTTGTTGCGCTTCTATTCCATCACTAGTGTTTTGTACAAGATTCGTTCCACTACAAAATAGATTAAATGAAAGGTATGTATGTATTTGATCTATCTTCGGTACGCCTATTCACGAGATATTCTTGAAACCGTATATTCGTGTATTTTCTCTTTTTTCGATTGTCTTTTTCTATAGCTCCTTGTGCTTACAAAGTATAAGAACCGACTGACCTATTAACCTGTTATATCGATTAACGTGATGTCATATATGGTTTCTTAGCTTTTCTTTGACATATTCTTTCAATTTTAGTTGCTGTCATTGTTTTATAATTTCTTAGAATCGTATAATTTCCAATTGACGGCCCTTTAACGATCATCAATGACTGTTGCGATGTATTACTGAAATAAACCCTCGATTTTTAACATTGCTTTAATATAATTCTTATCCGCGTAATTCTATTGTTTACGATACCTCAACATAAAAAGTCTTACAGTTCAGGGACGAGAATAAGCAAACTAAGTATGGCAGTAACATTAGTAATGAAATTTAATCATAGTGCGTTGTTAGAAGAAAAATATTTCGGTTTAATTTGATGTTTTATGAAACTTTGTTTATTTTATTCTTAACATGATTTTTGGCAGGAATAAATATATAGAAAATTTTGGAATCTGCATTTTCTGTTTATTCTACTTAAATTAAATATAATGATCTATATACTAACTTTAATATTGCATTTTATGCAAATGTTTCACTTTTTTGAGGAGTAATATTTCGTTTATAATGTATAGACGACATTTAAGAAAGAAATATTTTATATTAAATTTTTATAAGTACCAAAAAAACAACAAAATTTATCACAAATTAAATATTTATTATAATCGTTCGTTATGAAAAAGTGATTTAATAAGTTGGTGATCTTGATAGTACATTGTTAACAAGAAAAAAAAAGTTCAGAATGTCATTACTGCGCACGATTCGTTCAAAATTCGTCGTAAGAGAATTCGGCTCATGTTTTGCACAAAACATGTGTGTAAATTACCAATATGATATCGAAGTTACTACTAAACCGACCTTACGATAAATTGATGTGATGTATCATCAAGTTTAAATAAAAAATTGAAAATTTTCGATGACTATATTTGCTATTTATGACGAATACTTTTAAGATGTACTACGATATAATATAATTTAATAAGTAATTTATAAGATTTTTATTCCTCGGTTTTTATCTTTCATGGTAATTTTAATTATATGATGATTTTATGGTAATTTCCTATGCAACTATTACAAAAAAATTAATTTTCGTTTCTCGCATTACGACAAGTATAACTCATTGTAATTATTTTGAAATATTATTTTTAAAATCTATATAATGTTCTATATTATATTCTGAGTTCTTGTTTTATTATCATAGCTTATTATTTATTAACGTGATATTTGATTTTTTAAAATGTAAATTATGGTGTATAATATCACATAATTTACGACTAACTCAATTAAATTACGAGTTGTAATAATTGCAGTTACTTTCTTTAATGAGGTATAAAATTATTTACAGATTACCATAAGTTCCATTAGATATTTAGAAGAATTTGTGGGCAAAAGAATAAAATCGCGTTGAAATGTTCTCGTCCTTAATTTAAACTAGGCATCGAGTGCATTAACTTCTTTGAACACTATGTTATATTACGGTATATCACTTATACAGAATTAATTATCATTTAATTTTCAGTAATGTTATACCGTTTCATACTTAGGCATTTATAGAAAACCTTTTTTCTTTTTAGTCGGATGTGCTTTAAACATTTTTTTATTATTTTACATAATGATCGATATCGTGGAACAAAAACAAAGAATAAAAAGCTTTTTTCTGAAAATGTAACGAGAAAATTCACGAAATCAAATATAAAATAATTTTCATGCTAATGAAATCAATTTGCTTACTTTTAGCATGATAATAATATTTGCCGGAGCAATAAACAAATTATTTGTATAAAAAATCTAAATCTATTCGTTAGCAAAGAAGCAATTATTATTCTATTGTTTACGTTCTATTAAACTAGCTTCAGTAGTTATAATGATCGAACTATAAAGGAGCATAATATGAAAATTTATGCTCAACGATCTTATTAATGAGAACTGACAAATCATTAAATCTTCAAAACTGTATTTGTGGTACCATTGAGTTATTTGTTTATTAGAAGTTAATTAATTACACGCATTTTCTGTCAAAAGAAACGATACGATTCCCTATCAGTATATAAACTGAAATGTCGTATACAGTTTTATTTTATTTGTCTTCACTGGACAAATTTCAGTGGGACGTGTTCTTAAAATATTTCAGTCGGATAAGGGTTAAATATGCATCTAGTAGGCCAGTCTTGTGCTATTTCAAGAATAACAAGTATATAATAACATCGAATATGTCCTGATGTGATTATCGATCTTCTATAGGAAAACAATTTATTATTGAAAAAGAAAAAATGGATAAAGTATTGGATTCTAGAGATCTATCTGTAAGAATACAAGTGTAATAAACATCTCGATATAAAAGTTCTCTTTTAAAGAATTACGATGTGCACAAAGCGAATCGTTAACTCTTCCCAATCGTGCTTCACCAATAATTCGATAAATTTTTATAGTCATAACTATATAATTATCATAGTTATTAGAATCTTCTAGAATTATTATTTACAATTAATTGTCTTTACTGCTGAAAGTACGAATAAATCTTGTAAAAGTTGAGTACTTCTTAGAAGACACGTTTTCTATATACGATACTTTTGTATGTAATAAATATTATGTAGAAATTTAATTCTTTGATTGTTTTTTTTTTTAAATAAGATAAACAGAAAAGGTATTTTTTTAATAAGATTTTATTGAGCGCGTTAGTTATTTCTAAAAAGCATCTTATATTACTAAAGAATTAAATAACGATTCATTTTTTCAATTTTAAATTGTTTCATTACTTTAGGTTTTATTATATGACAATTGAAAATCGTACAACACATAAATTCGGGATATTGATGGACGACGCAGTAATAATAATAATTAAACAGGGATGTAAAATATATATGATTATAAGCTCGAGAAAGTACACAGCAACGATAGACATAATCCCGTTGATAAGGGGACATGATTATTTATTAGCTTCGTACGCCGTAAATGATCAAATATCCTGCATTCGTTAAGGAACAATTACTCTTCAAAATATAGCAGTTGTTTTATTTCAGATACATACCCGCTTTTTAAATCATGATCTGTTAATTATATCAAAATATTTTGTATTCGACAAATTTGTTTGTCATTGTATTTTAGACGATTTTACAGATTTTATTCAATTTGTTTGTAAATCAGTAGAATAAATTTATAGAATTTTATATATTAGATAATTTCCATATTTTATCGATTTTGCATTGAGATAATGTTGCAATTAAAAAGATTACGATCCAATGATTACGTAACTTCCATAGAAAGAATTAAGTTCAAAGAGCAGATTTTCGGACTTGAAAAAATTCTGGTGGAAAGAAAATTTTCTTACATGTTAAATTATTAAACACTGAAAGTTTCCTTATGTTTTCTTTTATTGTTTTCTCCAAAAAATCTTAATCCTCAAATAGTCGACCATCTACAATATTTATTAACCTTATGTAATAGTAAATCTTATTATTTGTTATTTTAATTTCGTCCATTCAATATCTAAGGATAGAATATTAATTATCACTATAACATATACAACATTCTCTTTATCATTCTTCTAAAACCAAAACTTAATATCAACATTAATAGTTCTATTCATTTAAAATCCATCTCTGTAATATTACATTTGTCGTGACTTAACATTTTATTTCTGTAATATTATAATAATATGTAACTGGATTGCATATATATACAATCTCTTATTATTAATACAAAACTATCATTTTTTCCAAAAAAATCTTCTTTATTACATTTCTATAAACATTTATATAACGAACTAAAAAAAATATTGTCGCATCTTGCTAAAATGAAGTGAACTCTTAAGGGGTTAAAAACACGGTAAAACTCGTATTCCTACCTCTGCTGTTTAAAAGGGTCTACGAAATCGATGTTTCCCATCAACTGTATTTTCTCCCTACTTTTCTGCTCTTCGCGCAGAAGCTTTATTTTTCTCGTAGTAATTGTTCGAGTCGCAGAAAGAAAGAGAATAATTGAAAAAAAGCAATAGTTTATCGAATGACGATTATTCGACTTTCGGAAAGTTGTTAATATTATTTCATTTTGGTTGCAGGTCATACAGTCGTGCTGCAGCTGGGGCAGAGGTGAGGGGAGGCCAGGCGGAGATCGAAGAAGGGATGAATGGAACGGCGGCGTTGCGACGCAGCGTCGGGGGTGGCGGAGGCGCCGCCGGGGGTGGGACCGTCGAACCAGCACCCGTTGCCACCCTCGTCGTCTACAAGGACGAGGCCGGATACGGGATGAAAGTCTCCGGTGATAACCCTGTCTATGTTCAATCTGTGAAGGAAGGTGTGTTGTTGGAGTTTTAACATTTGCATATAGCCAGTTTTTCGTTTTTAAAAAAGAACAGTTTAGAAATATGTTAATACATTGGATTATAATAATCATGACAGAATCGATTTCACTGGTGGTTTTAACAAAAGGGTTTAGGGATATATTACATATGTTGATCGAAATAGATGGTGGAAATTATACTGGCAGAATATATTGAGTATTTTTAGTGAATATTTTAAATAATGATGTGCAAGATATGAACCAGTGGAGCTATTATTATAATATACTGAATTTATATTATTTATTATATTTTGTTTCGAAAATTTTAATAAATTATGCAAGTTTAATTTGGTTTAAATATTAGAGCGAATTTAGTGTCCTTAATTTTGTTATTATGTTTCTGGTATTTTGTTGAATCTTATATTTACATATTCAATGTATATGTTACTGTTTTTGGTAATGCATTATGTATTTCTTAACGCATTTTGTATACATTAATAGCTAAACTGTTTAAAAAAGTAGTCATTTTTATTGTTCAGAACAACGTATTATCATCTTCTTTTAATTACATTTAATTTATTAATTGTATTTATTTAATTGTAACAGTAAGTTCATACAATACTGATGTTACAAGTTAGTAGTGTATTAATAGTACAAGTGCTACTACTACTGAGTAATATAAAGTGATGACATTTCATTGAGTTATGTTCAGATACTTAACACATTTAGCACTAAAATTAATTTATTTAATTAATGGGATGTAAGACAATTTAGGCTACCTTTAAACCAACATTGTAATGTATGTTTTCACGATAAAAATTTTATCTTTTAAAAAATACTATCAACTTATTTATAAATAACATAATATAAAATCTGTGTCGATGCACAAAATTTATAATGGTTCACATACAAAATTATTTTTGCATCATATCTGTATTTGTATCAAAAAATTATTCAATCTTTATTTTAAATATTGTCCGTAAATTGTAAAAAGTGATAAAAGTTAAGCTGTAATTTTGGTTAAGAAAATGGTTATTAAATTGTTCGCAAATTTTTCTAATACTTAAATGTCTCGATAAAGAAAAGAGTTAAAAGCAAACAATGATATATTGTAGGCGGTGCAGCCGCGAGAGCTGGCCTTCACGCGGGCGACAAAATCATCAAGGTGAGCCTATTTCGAATTTACGTTATCGCTAAGTAACACTAACTAAGATATTTCCACTGAAATTATCGATCGAATGTAAATTATGAATCAAAATATTTATTTTTGAAAATTTAAACGATCAATAAACGCATACCATGTGTGAATTTAAATTACTTGCGTCTATAAAATGTGTATTTGCTGCGATATATTTTCACTATTTATAACCATGATTGGTATTTCCAGGTTAACGGCGTGAATGTAATGCAGTCCACGCATACGGATGTTGTACAGCTCATAAAGTGTAAGTTTACATACTTTCTTTCTTTTCTACGACCTCTTTTTTGTTCTTTCTCTTTTATTTCCAAGACGTGGGTACGTTATTTGGCAGCGAAACGGAATAAATGTTTCTCTGTGAAGAGACCGACATATTATAGAATCGGACACTATCTAAATGTTAAAACATTTCAAAGTACTTTTCATTATCAATAGCGGAAAGTATTAATTCCGTTATAGAGAGATTTAGAAAGATCTCGGTTTTGTACCAAATGATATTCATTATCTTTTATTGCTTAATATAATTAAAATTTGATCGCTTAATATTTTATTAATAGCAATATCATTTCCTATTCTAGTTTTCCTTTATATACTCACGAATACAAAGGGGAAGAACATTTTTTCTCCATGATAGGATTTTCCCGTCGATTGAGCATTTTTACGTAGTCAGTCTAGTAAACTTGTAATATAAACACATATGGGGTAGTTCATACTTTCTAAGGTATTCTTATGTGTCGTTGATCATCACAAGGGGTGCGCATAATTCAATCTAGCTTAGTATAGGCCAGGTCATTGACCTGTATTTTATAAAAATAGATAAAATACTTAGATATTATGTTTGAAAAGAATTATCTTCAAAGTAACAAATTGAGATAGAAGAGTAAAATGGTTAATTATTTTTAGATAATAAAAGCATCTTGTATTTAGAATATTAATTAGATATTAAAAGAAAGAAATGTAAATTGAATAAATCGTTGTATATCTAATAGAACTATAATTGATATCTTATTGATATAAATGATTCTCTGAACAAGATTAAACTGCAATTTAATTTTATTGAATTATATTACGATTCATTTAGTCTAGCTCTCACAAAATTCTGTTCAATTAAGCGAAATCGAGTAAAAGTAGAGTCAAACCTCATATTGCTTTTCAATATTTTTTGTTTTTCCACACTCAAACTGGTGCTTGATCAAAACCTGTCAGGGTATATTCCATGTCTGGAAAGCTTTTATCGAAATTGATCCGTAAAGTTCATCGATTTGAGCGGGCAATGCAATTTAATTTAAAGCTGTATCACAGGCATTGCGTAAAAAAAGAAGGAAGCGGAGGCTTGCGAAAGGAAGTTCATTCTACGTGTAGTTAGGATAATCAACGTTTGAGTATGCGAAACTCCAACGAGCAATCTGTCTCTGTCTTTCCTATAAATTAAAGCGAGTATCTAGAGAGATATGCCAAGTGCAGTGATGCATGACCAACGTTTATATATTACAAAAAATCTACAAAAAAGAGTTAAGTTTGTTTGTTGTATTTGAGAAAAGAGACATTTATAAAGATCACGAATGATTGTCGGTGATTTTATCTTGGATATACCGACGTCAACGAAGCTTCTGTGGCGACGTTTCCAGTGATGTAAGCATGCGAGTTTATAGCGGTGACGGTTGGTTCATAGAGTCTATCTTCCTCCTCCTAACAATTCAGGTACAACACAATGACTATAAACGTGTCTTTTCCATCGTAGTTTTAACTGTGCTGTAATCCTACAAAATTCTATTACGTTTCAGGCATAACGCGTGAACGAAATGAAACGAGAGTTGTTTCAGGTTGCGTTATTCCCTCTTATTTTATCATGTTGCGATTAGTTTCTCGAGATACTGAAATAAAATACATTTCTTTGCGTAGAAAGCAAATAGTTTTCCTTTTATGTCGTGTTCATTTGTATATTTGTATTCACTCTGTAATCATTATTCCTAGCTAATAATTCAAAAGTAAAATAAATAATTAGAGAGTTGTAAAAGAGTTTGTAACATGTAAAAGATTTTGAAACCGGATGCAATATGTCGCGTAATCTAACACTTTTTGAATGTGAGATGGTGTTGTGTATTCAAATCTAATAACTTTCCAAAGTACGCTAACTGTCCTACTTAATCATTTCATAAGGCAACAACTCTTACACGTATTCAGATTTCGCTAGACTCATGAATATTTAAAATCGATTCAACACAAACATTTTTCAACAAATACAATAAATATCTCATTTGCATACCAAGTCATAACAGTATACCAAAGTTGGCGAAGTTTTTCCCTGTAATAAACGCACTTCTAAAGATGTATCGGTAAAATAATTTGGATTTGGAAATTAGAAAACTTGCAGATGTTCAGCATGAGAATTACCGAGAACAAACAGGGTATAGACTAGTATGAGTATTTTAACTGGAATTAACCGTGTTAGAACGTTTTACTGGTTGAAGTAACTTTTGTCTTGTGAAAATAAATAAAGATAGTTTTATGAGGAAAGGCGTTCATGTGCAGAATACGAGAAGATCCTTAACTGACCGTTAAATCACTGCCATTTACAGCTGAGTCAATCTTTCCTTCGGGATTTTCCAAATCATTATGCTAATTTGTATAACGTTTCAAGTACTCAATCATACAGAAAAATAGAAAGAAATATCATCTTAATTTTACCAGATATAAAGTTTATATAAAGTTTCAGGAAAATTCTAATCTTTTAAGAAGAAAATCTTGTATCATAAACTTTTTTTTATTTTATAGATTAAAGTTCTTGGGTTAAGAAATTTGATTATTAGATGTAAAAGGAAATTATGTACTTCCTTATCGTAAACAAAACGTATCTTCATTCATAAAATTTGAAATGTTTTCTATAAAAAATTGTCTAGAAAAATAATTTAAACTAAAAATAACTACAGCAATACCTTGTAATAAAAGACAAAAAGTAAACTTTGCTGAAAAACAAAACACACACGTAGGAGATTTCCATCGTTACGATAGGAAAACATCCGTAGGTCTATTTCCTAGTAATCCCCAGTTATCGAAATTTTTACGTTGCAAAAACGAATTATAGTATTAAAGTGGGTTTACCGAGGTGTTATAGCATATAGTCAAATGACGAGATCTGGTCATATATCGAGGATTAGTCGTATACGCGCGTGTAAACATAAGAATCTCGTCATTCATATTAATACACGTACCTGGGGCCAAGTTTCTCGGTACGAATGTCTTTACTGCTCCACGTATCGCCTCGGTCATCGCCAATCGTTTTACGCAGTTTTGCAGACGACACGGTTCTCGATGCGCGTGATATCTCTCCGTGAAACTGTACATTCTCGAATCGCTGATACCAAAATTTCATTGAAAGATCGATTTACCGGTTTGAACGTGTTTGTTCTCGTCGACGTTGTGTATCTATATGAAGACGCGAACCACGTATGACCTCAGGCAAGCTTGGAAGAAAGCTCGTGCGAAAGCATACTCTGGTATTTTCAGCTTCTTCTGAAACGTTTACGTTCATGTTCGCAATTATGTAATTTTACCGTTAGGACACGGATTATTGTTCGTTGGAATTTTACTTATTTCTCGTACGATCATTTGTGATTCCTTTGTATCAGAGAAACACGAAATTGCATCCGTTACAAACTGTGTAAAGTTGCAGGTTCCTCGAGTAATATATATATTCTCTGATTCCATAAAAATGCAAATATTTGGCAAGTTGTGCATATTTTCGGAGTGCTTATTTAGGCAACAACTTTGAGGAAGAGATATCACGATACACTCGCGTTTTCGAAATCCAATTCCGTCGTTGCGGAGTTGTATATCGGATTTGAGATTTTGATGTCGGTTTTGTTAATTAATTTTCTGATACGGATATGCATTTCCAGAATTAGAAAAATATAATGACGTCATACGTCTCAGCTGAGCGTAAGAATGAGTCATTGACGGCGTAAGCAGAGACTAGATTTATAGTTAGTTTTATATAAACATTCTATTCATGATAAATGTATTTTGTTTACATTTTTATTCGCTATTACGATTTTTTTTGTCTGATAAGAGATCTGGGAATTCTTTTATATTCTGTTTGGATAATTTTATATAATTTTATAATTTTATATTCTGTTTACAAACTATATATATATACTCATTGAAGAATATTTTAATTATAGCCACGACCAAGATTACTTTCAATTCTTTGCTTACAAGCTTGCTATATGACATTACGATTTTTTAATGAACATCTGGTTGTCGCAATATCGTATGCAGGACCTGTATTTTTCAGATTACTTATCAGATATTGCGTATCAACGATCGTATGATCATACATATATACAAATAATTAAAAAAAAAAAACACGCAATTTGCATTAAACATAAAGGCATATCAAAATCTTAAAATCAGTATAATACAATATTACTGATGATTTCAATTGATCAATTTTCCTAATTACGTAGTATTTAGTGTACACAGATTATCCATAGAAAACATTTAGTAGTCGAGAGAAATCTAAATTGTTGTGAAAGAAAATACAAGTACTGACTGTTCGAGCAACTCTCAAAAGAAAGGTGGAGGGTCAAACGCGGGGGAAGGACCGGCGGAGGTATGCGAAAGGTGACTAATCATCGTCCTTGAACCCTTGTTGCAGCTTCGACGCAGGTGGTACTGACGGTACAGCAGAAGCCAGTTGCAACGAATAGTGCGACAACGACGGCCACAGGGCTACAAGTTGGTTTGGCGGGTGGACACCAGCGACCAGTTAGTTTATCAGCCGGTACCACGATGGTATCACCCTCGCAACCGGCGACTTCCTTACTCAGGGCGTCGACTGCTCCAGCGACCGGTGCACCGTGTAATGCACGTATTACGGGACCTCAACCCGTTGATGTAAGTCGATATTTTTTGCTTTATTTATGAAGGGATTTATAAATTGAATTCAATAGCTTTTTAATATAATAAAAGTATAATATAATACAAATGCTTTTCTTATATTTTAGCATGAGAAAAAACGGCAATTGGAAACTCAGCGCGTTCATACATTCCAGCTTATGTTGGAGAAAGAACAAAGTTACGTTGATAAGCTTCGCAGCGAACTCGCGAAAGCTAGTACTGGTAGTAGTAATGTTAATGTTGTAGCACGACAAACAGAACTAGCGGGCGCCGAAAGGAGGGTACGCACTCTTCAGGACCAGTTGGCTGCTATTACAACCAATGAACAGGTATGGTTTTTTAATCTTATGGTATGCTTTAATAATACGTTCAAGTTACTTTGAAAATTTCTAATTATTGCATTAATATCCTGCATTAATTTTATACCAGTAAACTATAATTGTTCATTGTTCATACATATATTACATCATAAATATTATGTTATTATTCATAATCTTATTCATAAAGACGTGAATTCGTTTTAACGCTTATATTCATTAACATTTCTTATGTCCCTATATATTTTATTGTGTCTTGCTTTTATGTCAGTGTTTGACAGTTCCAGTTTATGTTATTCAGTGTATTAAATAGTTGCTCGGCATGATATTATTGAGATGTTTATTTTTATGAATGGAAAGCATAATGATGAGAGTATGAATACAAGTTTAATCATTGATTATTATAGTAGTTCGGTAATCTTTGATATATTTATTAATAGCTTACAGTATATTATGATAAACAACAAGAAATAACAAAGCCTACATTCTGCTTTTATACGTATACTTTTTGAGCTGTATAAATACAACTTTTATACAATGTGTGCTTGTATTACAATTGAAATTTTCAAATGCAGCCATATAGGGATGTATTTAAGCTTTTGCTAACTTTATCTAACCAGCTTTTGTTGTGTCTTACAGCTTTGCTCGTTGGTAACAAACACCTCGTGTTCCCCGGGTTATTATTCACCCTTAAGTAGTAGCAGTGGTGATGTACCACCGCCTCTACCATCTCGTAAATCCTTGTCCATGCAAAGCCTGTCTCCGCCACCATTGCCTCCCAGACCTCCGCCTACTACAAATACGCACCACGTAGCCCAGTTGGAGCTGGAGCGTCATCTGTTGACTCATTTAACGCCCTCAACCACCAGTCATGGCATACCTAACTCTGTAAGTAGTTTAATCGCTAAGTCATTAAATAAATAATTTATATCAATGTATGCATGGTAAAGAGAAGCACCACAGAATCACAATGTGAATACCTTTAACAGATATTTATATATTGGATAATTTATACTTTTATGTTTCAAAATATATTTTATAAATATCATTCCGATTAAATTTCATATCATTTAATACATCTATCACAATTATGTTAAATAATAATTAAGTACCTATGTTATAATAATACTTTGTTTTGCTTCTTTTGCAAATACCTTATGTGTAATTTCATCAAAAACTTATGACAAATATTACATTTCAGAAGCTGTGCTTGTTCATTGAAGTGTTGCTTGAGTAATATATTTTATTAAGTAATGTATTTTAAGTATGTTTGTGATATGTATTGAAATATACTTTATGTGACCTAAGAAAAATTTATGGTTATGCAGTATGTACCTTTAAACATCGTCTGTTAAGTATATGTTTTATTTCATTTACTGTGATTGCAGTGTTTAGCAATTCTTATGGTGTGTGGTATGAAATGCATATAGTACAATTTTATAGTATTTTTGCATAATGAATCACTCAATATTCTAGTTTATTCTTGTATTTAATTTACTGATATAATGTTCTGATTATCTATTATTTAATAAATAAGTATTTAATTTCCTTATAGCTTTCACAGGGTGCAAACTTGGGTTCTTCAAATTCACTTAATAAACATCAACGGACGAAATCCAGTCCAGAACAATTGGGAACAACAAGTATTTCTCCATCAGAAGCTAGTAGACGTTTAATAGCATCAGAGTCAATGAATGATCTTTCTCCTCCAAGGCATGTAAGGCATAGTGACATTGATATAGATGAATTACCTCATATCACTCCTCCAGGAACTCCACCTCCACCATATCCAGTTGCTAGTCCAGGAAATGATACCTCCAGTTCTACTATTAATGATGTAAGTTTTTAATCAAAAAGCTGAGTTCCTTAAATAATCTGTGAAACTTACCCATGTATTTTTTCTTCTTTAGACAATATTAAATGAAGGTATTCCTGGACTGCCAATATTACAGCAGCCAATTATGTCAATGGAAGACGATGATATGAGTGATCAAGAAGTTGTGAGTTTTATAAATTTCATACATAGTTTTTTGTTTTTAATTTTAAATGAAATCATTCATATGGGTTGATAATTGCTATGTTAATTGTCGTTGTAGGGACAGTTAGAAGATCATGGACCATTCAAATCTTTGTCTCGATTATGGGGACATCATGCACACCTTGCTGTATTTATTAATTATGTTCTGTCAAATAGTGATCCCTCCAGTCTGGTAAGTATTACGCGATATATAGTGATAATGTCTTCGAATATTGAATTTTATTACTCAAAGTCATTTTAAATTATTCATATTATTTTAGTTGTTCTACTTAGTAACGGATCTGTACAAAGAAGGCAATGCAAAAGAAATGAGGAAGTGGGCATATGAAATTCATTCTAGTTTTTTAGTACCTGGTGCAGTAAGTAATTTGAAAAAGATATCTTTTTTCTCTTGAATATATGGGGACCGTATTTAACTCAAAACTGTTTTATATATAGCCTCTCCGTCTGCATAATGTAGACGAAAATGTAGCACATGAAATAGACGACGTTCTTTTAAAGGAATCTGATAAGGAAGAGATTCTACGAAAAGTATGTGTTATGCAAAAGTATATACGCATTGTTTGCTGGATATGATTATATAAAATATTGTATTCTTGGCAGATATTCTGGAAAGCTCGTACACGTGCAAAAGACGAGCTAAACGGGCAACTTGCAGACTTTCAACAAAAGAGAACTGCTGGATTAGGTACGTTATTTGGTCCAAGCGACGCTCAGTTGGATGAAAGTGCATCTGATAAGGCGCGAGAAACAAAAATCATAGAAACATACCTCTTACCCAAAATGGAGCCTTATTTGTAAGTTCATTAACAAAAAAAATATACATAGTTTTAATTCTTAACATGTCATGGCATATAGCGTTACATTATTATTTATATAATGTTTCAGAGAAGATATTGAAAAAGAACACGTAGATTTGCGACAATTCACAACAGCAGCTGGTTTGGCAACAATATTAACAAAAATTTTTCAAGTTCGATCAGTATCACTTGACCGAGTACCTACTTTTGTCGCAAAAGATAAGTCAAATCTCAAAGTCCGCCTGCTTACAGGAAAAACAAGAAAAATGACAATCAGAGGACATCATTTTGTAGCTCATCAATACTTTACTATTACTTACTGTAATCATTGTCAACTTATCATTGGTGGAATTGGACCTCAAGGATATTTATGTAGTGGTGTGTAAATTTATATAGATATTACTAAATTAAAAATTAGAAAATATAAATTTGAGATCACGTGTGAATATCGACACAATTAAAAATCGAAGCAACTTTTCCATTTTGTTACAGATTGTTCTCTAAGTGTTCATCGTCAATGTGTTCGAGTAGTAGAAGAAAATTGTCCTGGACCATTGGTTAGAAAGGAAAGAGGCAATGATCGTATAAGCAAATTGATGGAGCGTATCAGGCCTGAAAGGAAACCACCATCATCACACCATCATCATCCTCAAAATCACATGCTTCATGGTAAATAATTCGAATTTTACATTACACTCTATGACTTAGAAATATTTGTTGTACTGCTTCCCTTCTATGTATATCGTAAATAAAATGTACAAATGTGAATTCTGTAGGCTTCTTTGTCTTTTAATAGTTTATTTTTATAATATAGAATATTTTATTGTTACAGACAAGATTAAAAGGAGCGAAGAAGATACTGGTACATTGACTGATGGTGAAAATGGTAAGTTTGCTACTTGCATTAAACTATTAAATGAAATAATATTAGAAAAATATACTTTTAACTGCAGTAATAGTATAAAACAATGGAATTTGTAACTACATACGCCATTGCGTTAACGTTGTGATTTATTGTTTAATCATTTATTGTTTGTTGTCTACAAAGTTTTCGTAGCTATATTTTGTTCCAAACAAAGGAAATAAATTTTGATATTTTATATCTCCTGGTATACAATAATATATTTATTACTTTATTTTTAAATATATGATGATATACTAAAATTTTTTAAATCTCATGATAGTCAAATTTATTAATTCATAGAAAATCGACAATAAATCTTTTTTTTTCATATTATATATAAAATAAGAATATGTCTATATTAATCAGTTAATTCATTACGTAGCATGATAACTTGCCAAATGCTATTAATTTTAGTGTATTTCTCAGAACAAAATCTATATTTTGCACCGCACACAATGCACCATAAATAATTTTGTGCTGCCAAATACAAGTATACGTACTTTGTTCAGAGTGACAAAATACAAATAAATTCAACTTTTCGTTAAACATACATTTTCCATGACGATAATATCTATATCAATTCACAATGTTTTGTTGTACATCATACTGTCGTTGCAACTTACAATTACGTATGCTTGTTTAACTATGTAAGTGTGATGCCTATATATTTTTCTTCCTTTTTGTTAATGTTATCCGTTATCTCGTAGTTTACTGTCTTCATTTCGAATGAGGCGTTCTTTGACGAACGTAGGTCACACGTCAGCCATTGTTAGGATTGTTTGTCTCGTCGGGAGCACTTAACATTTATTGTAAATTAATGATAACTCTCATTCTCTTTCATTAAAAAATAATTTAAAGCATATCGTCAATGGTGAAAGAAGTGTAACGAAGTTAGTTGTGCAAAAATTCCCACTTGAAAAATTCGTTAAAAATTGTTTGTCACGACCCTCGATGGTTCTTTATCGACATCCTCTCCTCAGCCTTTTAAATTGATAGTGTGTTGGCTTGATAAAACGTTTTCGTGAATATATGCAAGTTTTGTAAAAATACATCGATTCGCTATAAAAATATCAAGGATTATTCCACGTTTCTAGTGACGATTTTATCGAAAGTAGTAATTATTTTACGTAATGTTATGCATATTAATAACAATATTTTCGTGTTCTTTAATATTTGTACAATCGTTTAAAACAAAAAATTAAAGAGAAGAGTGTCAATGTTGAAGTACATAATCGATATTTCATATGTTTGAGACGGAGTGTAGGTTTTTATCAAGTTTCGTTGTTACAATAATCGCGTTGTCCGATAAGGAAGTTTCGCAAAACGAATTGTGTTGGTTGTGCTCTGCGCTCTTTTCTACTGAATTTATAAAAGAAAAGAGGAAGGAAGGAAGGACAAAGGAGAGAGGAAACCGCGGAAAGAGGCCTAGAATCATAACCACATAGATTTGTATTTATATACAGGGTGTATAAGCAATTTGCTGTTTGCTTAAAGATAATACGTATAACTATCTTACAAAAACTTTCTGTTGTAAGTTTTCTGAGTTGCACGCATAAATTAAACGAATTACACTTGTAACAGTTCAATTATCATTTTATTAACTTGTTCACTTATTATTTTCTTACTGTTTATATTAATTTTCAAGAATTTTATAATATTTAGAGAACCTTGTACATGTTATCACAATCTATTCCCTGTTAAATACGAATCCGCAAATTTCTCAAAAGTATCCATTCATAAAACCAACGACTACGTATATAAAATTAACGAAAAAGGGTCTCAACAAGCCACAAAGAATTCCACAGCGATCACTTTTCTCATTAACGTTTCTACGCTCGTAACAAACAACGTAAACAAGTAAAACAAAGCTGGGGTCTGGCAAGTAGTATCTCTGGGCGCTGTAAGAGGTAACAGAAGAAAAGTTGAGCAAGAGAGAGTTACCCTTTAAGAGAGACTTTAAGTACATCAATATCTTGAACGTGAAGATCGTCCTTGATGTTCCCCGAGGGTTAGGTCGGAGGGATTTGAAAATCAGAATCACACGCACACCCTGTACATTCGTGAATACACTTACGCGCGAACGTAGTTGTAAAACGAGCGGGGGGGCGGCCTGGTGGGGTCTAACCGGAAACCAACGGCAGTCTCCGAGGAAAAGAAGCGAGAGCGGCTTCAAGGGAAATTAGTGTCAGCTCGGTTGTTGCCGCGAGAAGTAGAGAAACCACCCCGATTATTATTTTCTCGGTGGTGAAACATCGAGGTGTGCACATGGTCGAGGTGCAACAGTTGCGCGATCCCTTGCAGGGGGAACCGGACTGCAACCCTTACCCAACGACCACCAACCCCTCGCCCCTGATCGCTGGCTTTGCTAGCTTCAGGCTTTCCTCGGGAAGATGCAGGAACAGATTCAATCGGAAGCTGATGGGTGACGGTAAAGATGGCGTGAATATCTAATAATTCATTTGGATCGAAGAGCCTCCTCTAGGCGGCGTGTTTTATTGTATTTTTTCTTCTTTTTGATAATTACGTGATGCTAGTGACTAAACATTCTGGTTTTCATTATCGTCGTTTCGATATCATTATCGGAACGTTCATGAGGAAATACGAAGATTACTGAAACAGTAAAGTTTGTGCTGATATGTATTTTTACGCGAATACTATTGTTAAAGATTGTAGCGATAAATTAATTTAAGAAAAGAAAGTAATTATACCGATGTGAATAGAATTTATCAATATAGAAGTTCACTATTTAATATTTGATTATGAGAAGTTATAGCTTGTAACTTTTTAGCGTATGTTGCGTTTCACATTATGATTCATAAACTATTGCAAGGAATCACAGTTCTCAGAATCAATTTTTGAAATAATTAATTAAATAATAACGTATCTACTAAACACGAATGGAGATTCTTCGAATTTCAAATGGATTCTATAATGAATGTTTGGATTCGCGAGAAACGTTAGAAAAATATATCAATCGGAATAGGTTCGATAGTGGTGCGCGAAAAAGTAAGCAAAGACAAAGTTGCAAAGAAAACGAAGCTGAAAACGATCAAGCAGAGAACCGTGGTGCCACACATGAGCAAAGGCTCATTTGCCGGTAAAGTTTGGGAGACTTTTGCCGCTGTGAGAAAGACGCGCGAACCGAACAAAATTATAGAAACAGCTTTGATCGTTGGTTTGGATCGTCTAAATGTATCAACGTGTTGTGAAAACGTGAACGATAGTGTATTCTACGATGGGACTGATTCTTCGAGCAAGCCTGACGACACCGATTTGAAGGAAATTACTGGTGTAGAGGAAGAGACAGGTTTGTTTCAACAGTTCTCGTTTTGTCTTTCGCGTCTGCCAAATAAATGTGAAATCGGATAAATGTGAAAAACGAAAAATCAGAAATCAACTAAGAAGATCAATATAAAATCGAAAATCAAATTTGAAGTATTTCTTCGAATCTTGTAACTACTTCTATATGATTTGCGATATTTTTGAAGGGATTTAATTTGTTTGGTTACTTATCGATCTTTGCAAATTTTCATAAAATTGGATACGTTCTAAAAGTTTTGATCTGTATGGCTAATGGTAAACTCTGATTGATCAAATTTTTATTAGTAACATTGAAAGTTGTGAACTTTCGGAAGGGAATGTTTCTCTGACGCGTAGGAACGTTTCGGTGGAGTCGTGGAAGTTAAAAACAGGAATTGCGAAGCTTTAACAAGCTACTCAGTAGAAATTCTTGCCGCGTGTTGCTCGTCAGATACGTTCATAAATTTTCACTGCGTCTATAAAACCAATATTGAAGATGATATGGGTGGCGATTTTGTCGTCATCTTTGGCTTTTCTCCGGCAGATATCTCATGAACGGGAACCTTGCGGCTATACAAATACTACGTGTCTAGACAAAATTAGACCAGAATGTACTGGAAATCGCACGCACTCATGTAGACGGATTGTTTATTTTTTGCATCTATACATGCTTCTTCATGATTTCATTAAAGAAAAACATGGATTTCTTCCTCGTAAAGAAGCGTTTCAACCTTTGAATTCACTCTTTCATTAATATAAATTTCATCGTTCTGTATTGAGTAGTATTATTATTGATATGATCATACTGATCATGGTAATTATGTTTGTATATACTCAATGCAAATTATAAGTATTCACGTAGTTAAGGATGAATTTTGGAATATTACAGAAAAGTATTTTAAGCTTATATGAAGATACGAGTGTTTTGGTCCTGTATTAAATATAATACATTGATAATTTTTATGATGAAATATCTAAAATAGTTCGAAGCAAATATCAAGGTGTAACCGTGACTTGTATATAAAATGCAGAGTACAGAACAGAGGTCATATATTTAAGTATTGTTTTTACAAAATTGGTTAATTCTGTATGGTAAAGACATTTTCTTTCTTTTCTCTATCTCATGTTCAAACGGCAACATATGATATATTATTAATATAATAATTAAATAATTTGCATGCAAAAACAGATTTTAAAGATTTCTAAGGTATGAAAAATTGTTTCATTTGCCAATTTTCATTTCTGACTGAGTGACTTTATTTGAACGATGATTGTCATTTGCTGTAACTATGTGGCAAGTATGCGTTGGAACGAAAGGAAAGAAAATAAGATAGATCTTGTGCGGTACGAACGCAGACGGCAACGACAACAACGAAGAAGAAAACGAGAAGGAGGGGCCCACAAAACGATTTCCGGCCTCTGCGACACGCGCCTACATCGCCCTATCTAAAAATACTCGAGACTTAAGCTTTTCCTTCGTTGCATCCCCTCAGCATACCTACCCCTGCTGATCTATAACTATCTGTCTGCTTACGGGGTTCAAGAACACCAACTTTTTTACGATGCTATTTTTAGGCGGTACCGAGCCTTCATTGGATATTTATTTAGCCATTTAACTTTTTTCCAGTCAGCGAAATGCTGACAACGGTGGTCTTTGATGATATTACGATTTCACTCGGATTATTTGACCTCCTTCCTCGATCTTCAAACTTCACAGGGTTAGCGATGCTTAATCATCATCCATTTGGTCTTTCAGATAATTTAGGAAAGGAATTGTAACAAACGTTAGTTAAATTCATATTGTTGGATGTTAATCTGGCGGGTGACAGCCTTCTAGACCTCACGGCTGTAACAAAATAATTTACTTATTATCGAATAATTGCTTAGTTTTCTTTGAACGGAACGAATGCGAAATTTTCTACGAAGAATTTTAAATCGGCGATCATAGACGAATATAATACTATACACTCGTGTATTCAGTCAGCTTAAAAATATCTATTTAATGTAGCTGATTGTATGTTGTCTACAGTTAGAGAATTACGTTAGAATTACGTTCCTTTGATCGATTTACGGTATTTTATTGACGTGATGAATCGATTTTGATTTGTGTATTTGCTTAGCTGGAGATTAAATGTAACCACCCTCTCCGCATACGCTCTCATGATCTGCTTTTACCCTGAACCGCATTCCTTACCTGATAAGCCTCCACATAAGACTGGATAGTTGGAGAAATGCCAGACATCATGGACCGTGTTAATTTGATGCTTGCTGGCATCAAATAGACGAGTTAAATCGAAATATTCGTTTCATTTCCATTAACGCTGCGATAGGAAGACTTTCGTATTATTATGTGGAATTTCTGGACAAAATTAGTCATATCTTTATATTAGACATACTCTAATTTGTGAAAAAGAAAAAAAAAATTGAGGAACAGAGATCTTGTCTAATTATCATGATTGCCTTTAATCGATTCTTCAAGTAATATGCACGTTAAATTCAATTACGTTTCTTTTTTTTTTTTTTTTAATTTATACTTAATACATCTATTACGATAGATTTGTGTGAATTTTACAAGTTGGAGAAATTTCTATAATAACAATGAGTATTTAGAGATCCATTTGTATTTTTAAAACACTGTTTATAAATTTAATGTATTTTAAAAGAACAGTATATCCGAGAAAGAAAAGTAAGCGTACAGAAGTATAGTATCGAAAATCGATAGGTTCGCTTGTAACACACCTGCGATGGCCTTTTTTATGGTGCATTCATGCGAATCAAAATAATTTAACTATACTGTGTTACCGATTCTGTTACACTATGATTTCTTTATCCTGTTAAATTCTTTCATTCCTTAACAAAAACGGAAGATACGATAAACTCGTATTGAAAACTACAATCGATTCTTCTAACGCTATATTCGAATTATACTGAAAAGTCTAGAAGAGTCTTTGATATGCTATAAACATTATGTATAGGAAAAGTAATCTATATAATATAAAACAAAGTTGATCGAATATAAGTAAATTAAAATTGAAAATATATTTATCGGCGATTAGCCAAATTAGTGTATTAGACTAATACAGATATTGAAATAATTAATGAATACGTTCGTTTATTTCATGTTTTTAGGAGAACATCGCGGGGGCGTCATAGCCGGAAACACGCGTAGTAGTAGCGAAAGAGGACGCATTTCCGCTTACAGCGGGGCCTCCGATCACGCCGATAGTATGGACAATCCTTCTTCGCGGGAAGATATTTCTGAAATGTATGCATTTCATACTTGCATGAGATTGCTAAAAAGAACATTTTCTTTGAATTGCTTCAATCATGTTCTATTGATCCCTATAATAAAAAGACATGCGCAACTTATAGGAATTCTTGTAACAAATCCTTGCGTTTCTTTTATTCATATTTCGTCATAACAATTTTTTAAACCGTTCAACGATACAAGCGTATTATAGAAATTTGTTTTCGAATTGTTTTCATCCCGTAGTTATCTCATCAATCTCATAACTTTGTATTTATAAGATCCGCGTTATTTTTTCTAACATGTGATTTTCGAAGAGCTTTAATTTAGTATCATAGTTTTATCAATATGTTTTCATTTTATTCATCGCAGTCCTTCGGCTGATTTCTGTTATAGATATTAATTTATGCTTTATTAATTACGATTACTTAGGGTGCAGCAAAATATTTCCAGTAAGCCAAAGACGTCAAACATAAACAGGTCTGAAAGTTACAAGGAGCGGATACATCACAAGGTAAGAATTCCAACAACTTTTATTTCGAAATTTTTCTAGCGTGTAACGTATAAACAGATGATTCGTCGAACGAATTAAAATTTCAAGACCGGAAATATCGCTTGAGTTTCGCAAAATTGATTTTTACGTAAACTTCGATGAGACGAGATTTCATTTCGAGCGAATTAATTTAGTATTTATCGTTGGTATGTATGCCTGAGTATCATGTGACTGTTTTCGTTGTAGCGACAGTTACGAGAAAAGAGGAAGACCAGCGATCCAAATCTCTCCAAAACAAAGTGAGTAGACAATATATTTAATATACGCATGATAATTGATAATACGAGTGAAAACTCTAATTTCCTAACTATACAAATTTGAGTTTACTCGTAGAATTTCGATAGTTTATTAGATTTAATATTTCACAGATTTTCCATAAATTTTATTTTAACAAGATACTCACGCTCTTGTCGATGCGAAACAATAAACTATTTCTCAAATAGTTTCTACTGCTCCGTCAAACTGTCACTGCTGCTTTATTACGCAATTGTATAATTGCCAAAATAGAAACGTTACGAAGTTCGGCACTATTTCCAAACGAATTTGGATTTCACATTGATAGCTTGAGTTCCCCGATGTACATATCGGAAGCCTTTAATGAGAAATATGGGTCTACTCTATACGATTTCATTTTATTGAAACTGTTTATAAATTTATGAGGAAACAATATTAATTGATCGAATAACATATAAACAACTTCCATCATTTTACTTTGATCATTCTAATTTTTATATTCTTCCTATCTTCTCGTGTAATTTATCTTTGATAGCTGAAATATACAAGTTCGCTCAATTTCTTAGTGAAAACATAATAGCGATAAAGTTTCATATATATAAAAATTGCATTGCTTGATGATATTCCTCGAGGCGTCGTCATTTGTCGTCTTGTATTTCACGTGCTTACCTGGAGCCTAATAAATATAAGGTATAACTGTAAAATCTTAAAGTTGAGTAAGTAAGGAAACTACCTAAGAGGCAACGCATTTACGTTTCCCATATTTTATTCGAATATTTCATTGATAACATGTTGACCACAGACGGATAGAATAATCTATGCCAAAATAATAAATTTTAAATGTAAGGAGTAATGGGAAAAAACATCATAAAGATTTGTTTACCTCTATCTTACTATCTTTGAGTGTTTCATTTTTATGTAATATTATAACTGACTGACTTACCAAAACTAAAATCTACATGTTATTTGTCAGATATATTCCTTTACATCATCTCCTTCGTATATTCATTACATAAAAAGCCATTCGATTATCTTATTTTAACAGTATAGTTTCGAAGACTATATTATATCCACAATTTCAACATATCCTAATTCATTAAATATCTAATAAAGTCCTTAATACCTCCCTTTATTTCCTGACATTATGGACGAACAAAAGGAAAAGATGAATATGTCAGGAAATAAAGGGAGGTATTAAGGACTTTATTAGATATTTAATGAATTAGGATATGTTGAAAATGTGGATATAATATAGTCTTCAAAACTATACTTTATGGACGAACAAAAGGAAAAGATGAATATGTCAGACGCATGTTTGATCCGTAGTTCGAAGATCAGCTGGAAAGTCTATTCCCGGCTTTTCACTCGAGCCTGGAATTTTGCAGACACACCGTGTATAGATTTTTGGCAGAGTCCTCCGGTTCTTAACCGGCGACTTCTCGCTTCTTGACGCTCTAGATCCACGTCCACGTGCAAACAGCGCAGACTCGACTCGTTGCTCTTCCTCTGGCAAAGGTGTATATGCATGCCAGTCAGAAGACCTTCAGTCTGACGTTAAACGTTCAATTCCGCGGGTAGCTATTGCGTCGCTTCGACAGTACGAAACACCCACGCGTTCACCCGTTTCGTTTTCCCGAAACGCATCGAACATCGATTGTTGTTCCACGGTCTCGTTTCGCGATTTCCTTCTGTCTGTCGACTCGACTTCTACTTGATCGTTTCTGACGATCGCTCGTGTTGTCCGCGAACCGGGATTAATCTCATTGGGGTGTCTATCGATCGATTTGTTCTTCGTGTAAATTGATCGAACGATCGCATTTTTTGTGCCAGACAAATTTTTAACTTCGTACATTAGATTATATAATTGTTCGAGGCTGTGATGCATATTATGATCGATCCAGTTGGAATTTTAGCCGATAGTAGTTAAGCACCGACGGCTGAAATTGGACTTTTGGAGGGAACGAGAGTAGGTTTTCATTAATTTGAAAATAAACAGACGATGATTGTGAAACGTTGGCATTATTTAAATGTACAGTAATCAGAGTTAAAATGTTGTAGTGGACGAAGTTAGCTTTTATTTTACGTTTTTTAATGCTCGAATAAGATCAGGGGATCGGTCGATTTCATTTGACGATTAACTTTTGTTATAAATTACACTTTAAGTCGTTCAGATATTGCAAAATATTTTAGTAAAGAAGCTTTCTTAATTTTTTTGACAGATGATTTTAACGATATCATAAAAATGTCGAGTCTCTATTTGGTGACTTCAATGCCGTTTCTTCAGACAATTTATATTGAAATTTTTCACACAGAATTGTTATATAAAGATATCCTATAATATAGTAATATCGTACAAGTCTATACTCCTATTAGAATTTACGTCCTAATAAAGTAAAAATTGAATTGAAAAATATAATTTGCTTCAAAGTTCAAATCCAAATTTGCTGTGCAATTGAAAGAACGGAGTAGAATAATTATAATTGTACAAAGCATTAGCGCCATGAGATAAAAGTATTTAAATTAGTAAAATTAAAGGAAGTGGAAATTATTCCTAAACTACGCATATGGATGTCACTCGTTTTAACCACACACAACATTGTCTCTTACACGCTACACACGGTGTTATAAATTGTTTAATCGTAAATTTCAGGAATTCTTTATTAAAACGTTTAAATTAAAAAGAAAATAGATATCTTGTTATAATAAGTAGAATATTATAATAGAATGCAAAAAAACAAACGAATCGATCGACCATACCGACATTTCACAATCATTTATAGTTCCAGTTACAATTTTTTTCGTTGTCCAAAATTTCCATGTTATTAGTACTTTATCGAACTCACCTATTTTATCCTATTAAAACTAACTAACTAACTCGTTTATTCAGAATCCAAACCTTTTCATTCTATTTTTTAGAAACATATCTGAACAGTTAAATTGTATTTAGCGAGTTGTTCATCTATTATCAGTCTACGAAGAACAATAGGTGCATACGAGCGATGCGATGTCATTACAGTCTCGCATTAGTGACGCTGCGTCAATGATAACGCACTTTGGAGTACTTACGATTAATTGTACTTTAGTTACTTCATAGCACGAATAAAATTGAACTTTTACATTAAAAGAATCATTCGTTGTTTACTATTTACCTAATTGTTTAAAATTGGATTGAAAATTTTATCGAAGCTTACATTTCCTTTGTTACGAAACTAGATCCATCCTCTCATCAGTATTCATCTTTAGGAGCAAATTTCTTCGATAAACGATTCAAAGAATGTTCAATGCTTAAATTCTGCATACCGATAATGTCTGTAATTTTTTATTATTTTACGATTCTACAATTGTGACGTGCGTTACAGCAGTTTTAAATCTGCAGCATCGTTGTAATTTTTGTTAGTCATTTACAGCGGTATACATTCGTATCGCATTATTGGAAATGTAGGTCGAATCACATCAGCTTGACATGGTAGTGACATCGCATCCCTCGTGTGCAGTAATGCTCCAGAGCTTAAGTCGATGTCAATTCTCAATGAGGAAACGGAAGAATAATTATTGCTTCGCGTTTAAAATCCAATGAATCGACGATTAATCTCGCAATGAATTGTACTCGCGGATTGTTAATGTTCTTGAGGATTTTACAATCGTTGGTATATTTTTACTTCCTTCTTTCCCGTCTTTCTTTCTTTCTTCTTCCTTTTTTTTTATTGTCTCCTTTCTCTTTCTTTTTCTTTGAAAAAAAAAGATTATTGACCTCACGGAACAACTGTAAAGTTCACTTTTACTTGATGAAGCATGAAACTACATTGCGGCTCTTTGAGTCCGTGGTTCGATAAATAAATAACCGGTGTCGGTATCTTCGTCATTGTCGTGCGTTTATTTTTGGAAAAACGTGAACGATAATAATTTCGTGACATCATTAATAAAAATCAAGCCACGGCGCGCGCGTTTGTTGTCTCTAGTAAAAATACACGTGTAGCAAGGTTTGCGGCTAATGCGTTGGTGATTTAATGATTCGAGCATGAGAGACGTAAAACGCCTTGCAAGCACACGTCGGGAGTAGGAATGTTATAAATCCTCTCTCATGAGAGAGATGAAAGTCTCTTTATTTCTTTTCCCATAATTTTTAAAAGAGAGAGAGTGCTTGCAAAGAATTTCACTGTATCTCGACTTTATTTTCGTTTGGACCGCCGTCAGTGTTGCCTGTGTTTGAACGTCATTCAATAAATATTGGAACCTGGTTGGATTGTTGTGAGTATAGAAATTAGTGCAAATATCTCGTGAATGAATAGGCATTAGTAAAAAATTGTTTATTATTCTTATTAGAGTTTTAAATGAAGGAAAAATGTTCGATCTGTTGGTAAAATAATATTTAAAGATAATTAGTAAAAGTAAGTATCGTTTAAATCCTGAATTAGAAATAGGCGTCCCCTTTATGACTATTCGATAGAACATGCAGACGAGCACGTTAGATCCTAATTTCAGCGACGTACATTATGGTTAATTACTCTTTTATAGCTTTCTCTTCCGCCAACAACGGTACGGTACCTTTTGTTTTTTTTATCGTACCCTAGTCTTTCTCTTTGCTCGTCGACTTATTGAAACATTCGATTACGTCCATCAAGCATGGAGAAAAAAAATTCTCAACGATTCAGTGCTTAGCTTAGTGATGCAAAGAATCGATTTGGGGGCAATTAGTTCATTGCAAATTATTAACTTTGTATGAACGCGTTTCGCATAATGGAGGGATAGGTTTCTGGGAATAACTGTCCGGCATATGGGTCACGTTCATCACAATTAAAATCAATAGACAACAATTAGAAAATGTTCATGGCATTGACAAATTTCCTTATCTCTCTCAGAATCATTCTTCTTCTCTCTTTTAAAACAATCATGGGCTTGAATTAAATACAAAACGTTATAATGTCAATGATATTTCCTGAAACTTCTAATATAATTTTATATCTTTTTTATCATTTTTAATTCAAGTAAATAAATAGAAGAAGAAACGAAAAGCTTAATGCTTCCAAAGAGTTATAGATAAATGCAATGCAATAGAGAATTTATTTCCTCTATCTCACGTATACATCTTTAGTCGTTAATATCTCATGGCTATTAGTACGATTCGCATGAATTAGCCGGCTAATGCATCTGGTTTTAAAAAGATCGATGCGCATAAATGGGGAGGAAAAAGAAAGCGATCCGTTTTGTATCGATCTGGCCGTAATACGTGTACACGGTTGTAAACGAGAACCAAAACGATATCAGGCTACGGATAGATGTCTTGTCCTTTATTTTTGAGGCAATCGATACTTTCGAATCAATACATCGGCCGTACGCTTAGCTTCTTTTGCAGCCTCTTTATCGTTGGCCCATTCCGCACACGCGTCAATTTTTTCGTAATCGAAATCGCCACCAATAATTCATCATTATTGGATGTCTCGATTAAATTTTGAGACTATGCCAGCTACAATTAACTGGTATCTTCAAATTGAAGGAAACTATTCGAATTATCGATAAACATCGATCGATGATTTCGTCCAGTAAAAAATTATATATTTTAATTCCTAGCTAAGAAATCATTAATTCGGTAAAATTTGTCGAGTCGATAAAAAAGCTCGATTTCTTGCGCGTGATTGCAAAAGATTTCATAACAAATTTCAAACGTTTGTTAAAGGAGGCATCAACGCCAAACAAAGAACTATATACGTCAATTTTGTACACTTCGGAAGAATAGTCGTACCATTGATGAGTACGTACAACTGTATGCATAAGGTAGTGTATCAGCCACAAGTCGATGTCGTTTCTATATCTACTACGGGGTTGATTAAAGTGACGAAGGAGCGGCTTCGATAAGCCCTAGCTTGATCGATGTCGATTAAGTTCTCGTTTTTACTTGATACATCTTATCAACCTCGCTATTCGATTATTTCAAATAAATAAAAAACCTCTCAAAATCCGGTGAAAATCGTTCAGTCAATTCATCATCAATCAATTATTTAGCGACTGAGATCTGAATTGTTTTATTTTTAAAATATGAAAATAATTATTTTTCCTGATGAAATTTATATTTTCGTATATCGATCGTGACTAAATATGTATATAATTTTAAATTACCGAAGCGTTAAAGGGGTAGTATTTTCTTTAAGATCTCCTCGCTTTTTGGTAGTTGTCTTGGAACTCGGTGGAAAGGGTATGCAAGCAAAGGTATAATAAATGTGACAATCTAGCCAAAATGTCAATGTACTGTCAACCGACTTTTGTCGTAGAAAGAACGCGTAACCTTTAAGCTGGTGAAATCTTCTAAATAACAATTTGCTTCTACCAATCCACTTACAAAATTTATTTGTCAGTAAAGTTATGGGTTATTTCAAACGTTTGATATTTATCGCTATAATACGGAAAGTACCTACAAATTAAAAAGGTATCTTAACGAACTGAACGGTCTCATCTTACCGCCAAATTTCATCCAATCTAATCGCCACTTACAATTAATTCTAAATTACCGACCTCTCATACGCTACGATAAATATCCTACGCATAGATGAATAAAATTAAATTAGTAGGATGAAGATAAAAAAATATATAGATGTATACGAAAAGTCTCATTTTGATAATTCTAATCTTACATAATACAAATTCTAATCTCTCGTTTAAGATCTTAAATCGTACACGTTGTTGAATAAAGAAAAAAGAAAACGAAAGAAAAGAATCAGTGGAATTATTCGTGGATGTAACGTAATATTCCTCCATTGGGGAAGTCCCGCACAAAAATGTCCATACGTAACATCATCGCGTTTACAGCAGAGGCAGCACATGCCTGCCAGCTTTACCCCATCGAGGAAGCCCTTTAGGGCTAAGGAGATATAAAAGATGAGACAACGTGGTTCTCGACGTGTCCGTCCTCGACCTAATTCTCGCGGCAACGAAAATTTAACTAGTCCGATATCCTCTACGGAACCGTCATCTCCCTTTGATCAGTCAAACGACATTTCACCGGGCTGCTCGAACATCGAAGAACGGCTACAAGAACTTCCTAACGACGCCCCTAATCACGAGAGACACGGTGTTAATGAACGTCGTACAAGGTCCGAGAGGTATAATTCTTTATCTAACGCTTTGTTGTTTGTTTGACACCCTAATGATTGATTTGTATCTACAAGTTTGCAACTTTTATATTATTGCTTGAAAAATGAATATATTCTTATAAAAAATTAGCGGAGATTAGACAATGTAGGTAATTGGAGATCGAAATTTGAAAGAAATTAAAGTCAAAGATTAATAAAAGGGGAAATTAATAGGTACAATTTTGATGTTGTATAAATTTCCTTTGATAAGCAGTGAAGTTTGACGCTTGGGCAATTTATCAGAATTAGTGAAAATTTAGTGAAACTGTGAGAAAAGTTCATTGATCGACATTTGTGATTTATAGAAAATTTGATCGCAAAATACCTTATCATACCTATAAGTATACAAAATTGATAAAAGCGTATTTCTTGCTTTCATTATATTGAGTCAATAATCGTGTCAGATACGATTAACAAATATTCAATTTAAGAAAAAGAAAGATTACGAAGAAAAGAAAATATTATAGTAGAAATATATATAACACTCTTTGTTGTAAAATATATTTAACGATAGTCTAATTCCCGAGGAAATCCGGGGAAGCATAATTGGCAGTGACATCAGCGAATTTGCGTATAGGTATTGAAAAGGTTTCAAATGGCTGTGGTAGCGGTACAGTTTAAACGTAGTAGAATGCTTCATTCGCTAACGATTGACTATAGGGCTGGTTTCAGTGACTGCGAGCAAGCTGGGACATTTCCTGGGAATTCAGCGGGCAGTTCGTCGAACAGTAGCCTGTCGACGAGAAGTTTGGACAGTCCCAGTACCAGTCTGGAACAGGTACACCCAGCAACCTCTGCAACAAACATATCGACCTCGTGGGACAGCGATGTTGATGTTGAACCGGATCCACCAGATTGGAGTCAAGGCGTTGCCGAGGATGTACTTGCGCGACTCAGTAACGCGGAGAAAAAACGACAAGAAGTTATCAATGGTTTGTTTCTCCTTCTATTTCATTGTGACATACATAGACGACCCTTTGTCCATTTTTTTTTTATTTAACCTTTGTGATGATACTATTTTTCCCTGCAACTCTTAAATTATTCCTGATGTGATACTGTATTTAATTCATAATTATTAATAATTAATAATTAATGAAGTTGTTAGTATACGTAAAAGTAGGAAAAATAATTGTGAAACAATAGGATTAGTAAGACGAATTAGTTTTATTAAAAAATTATTTTGTACTTTGCTATAAAGGTTTTATCTTAGAAATTAGACACTATTCTATATTTCTTCTGAAACAAGGAATAGTTACTGTTAAAGTTCTCTGTAAAACGTAATTTCTGTTTATTGCTTTTCAGAACTCTTTCACACGGAGCGATCACACGTGCGGGCGCTTAGAGTGTTGTCACACGTCTTCCACAAGCCGCTCCTTGAATCTCAAGTACTTCCCTTAGACCAAATACAGTTACTATTTTCCAATTTAGACGAAATGTTAACGATTCATTCGCGCTTCAATCAAACGATGAAACGCAAGAAGAAGGAAAACCCGTGTGTTGGTGATGTCGGGGATCTTCTCCTAGAGATGTTCGACGGCGAGAACGGAGAGGCGTTTGAGAGAGCCGCATCCACCTACTGTGCGAAACAGCAAGTAGCCTTGGATGCCTTGCGAGACCGTCGTCGCAAGGATCCAAAATTGAATTCCTTTCTGAACGAGATCGAGGCTAATCCCCTTTGTCGAAGGCTACAGCTCAAAGATCATATCCTGACGGGAATGCTTCGATTGACCAAATACCCTCTGCTCTTTGAGAATTTGGCGAAATTCACGCCGGAGAGTAACGAAAAGGAACGAGCCGCGGTTTTGCGAAGTCTCGATCGAAGCAAGGAAATTCTCAGTTGTGTTAACCAAGCCGTACGCGAGGCTGAAGATTATCAAAGGTTGGCAGAAATCCAACGTACAATTGATAGATCTGCATTCGATAAATTCGATCATCCGACCGTTCAGGAATTCAAGAATCTAGACATTACGAAACGTAAATTAATATACGAAGGTCCGTTGCAATGGCGTAGAACTGAACAAAATCGAGCGAAACCGGTCGATCTGCATGTGGTGTTGCTCGACGACACGATACTCCTGTTGCATCGACAGGACGAAAAGTACCTGCTAAAATTCATCAACCCAAACCAAGCGAACTCTGTATTGAGTCCTATCGTAAAGGTATCCACTGTTCTCGTCAGGAATAACGCCGTGGACAAAAATTCTCTCTATCTGGTCAACACATCGCAAAACGGTGCGCAAATCCATGATTTAGTCGCAGCTTCGCCTGCGGAACAAAAGCAATGGTTTAAGCACATCTCCGAGGCAGCTGAAGCGTACAAGGCTCGTGATAAGCAAGGCAGAAGACCTACTCCGCCTACTACACTGCCAGAAGAACCTGGACCTACAATTGAAGATCCTTCTTCGATGGAACATGACAATATTCCTAATAAAACGGATCAGGAACAGGAACATGAACTAGAAACAAAGGAATCTACGCAAGATACTAGCGTGGAACAAGAAGGAGAGCTGCCTAATACTTCTGGGCCTGAGATTTCAAGGACTGATCAAACGAAACAGCAACAGCCACACCAACACTCGTCTGAACCTTCGACAACAGGTTTTGTGTCTTTTACACAATGATCTAGTATATTGTTCTGTTGTTTTATGAAGTAAAATTTTAAAGATTATCTTGTATAGAATACTTGTTACGTAATGTGTGATATTTTTTTTAATTTGATACAGGAGAACCATTACGATTAGTTACTTGTACACAAGCATCGTTAATTGACCCGCTTGAAGTTCACGTAGAAGTACCGCCTGTTCATGTTGCGGAACCGGTGCTTACACCAATAGGTATGTTATTTGTTTATTATATGATATGTATCTTTTTTGTTAGTTTAACGGTTGATATAACAGATATTTCATAAGCGACGTGATTATTTTCTCTAAATTTTCAGAATGTCTTAGAAGAAAGGACGAGATTATTAAACAAGCTTTAATCGAAAAACAATTATTGGTAGCAGATATATTAAATATTCCGAAAGAAGATTTCGAACACGTAGCAGACATGGCGTCCGAGCCATCGAGCATGGAAAAAGAACCTTCTGAGCTTATACTCGCTGCTATTAGTCAAGGTATTTTTATTAATAAATAATATTTATTTTATCATCATATATAAATTATATCTCAGAAATTTCTCGAATAAATTGTTAGTCTATTAATCCTATCAATATTTCTAGAGATATGTAATATTTTATTTTATTTTCGCAGCGAATCAATTAGTAGGAATGTTAAATTCAGCGTTAAATGTAAGTGAAACGGAAACTGTTCTTGCATCGCGTGGGGTATCGGCATTAGCAACACCACCAAGTTGCGAAGCGACTGGCTGTCCATCACCACGATTGCACCTTCATCCTCAGCAACCAGCGATATCAATTGCGAGTTTACAACCAGTGTGTCACTCTTTGACCTCTCAATTGTCACAATTACTGGTAATACTCCACTTTTGACAATGTACCTGTGTATTAGATTGTCCCAAAAATTTCTTTCGTTTTATAAAGAAGTAATAAATTATAGTTAGAAGTAATAAAAGAACAACATTTTATGTTTTGTTCTATAACCAAATGGACCATATATAATTGAGTAAAATAAAATAAAACAAAAAATTTCGTGCACCTATTACTTCCTTATAAAACGAAAAAAGCTTGTAGGACAACCTAATACTTAAAGTTAAAAAAAAAAATGCTTTTTCAGTAAAATGTATTTTCTCATATATTCTAGGAAATTATAAAAGAAAGGGAAGAGGAACGTGAAACGTTGAGAAAAGAGTTACGCAGAAGTAGAGAACGTCTTCATGCTCTTGATGCAGATATACAACGTCGTGAATTTTCAGAAACATGCACTGTGTCAAGTCAAACACAAACGAAACCCAGTTAGTTCATTACTTTTTCAATTTTTCAGAATGTAGGTTGATAATATTCGTTGATCTACAATGACGACCATATACTTACATACGGTTGACAAAATTAAATTTTACTTGTTTTAATTACAAAAACTGCAACGTACATAAGTAGGTTGTCCGCTATAAAGTCAATAGCTTGAATCATAATACTTACAAAGCACCTCATTTCTTAAAATAAAGATATTCTCGGAATATTAATTTCTTTCCTTTTTGGGGGGGTTTTTAGGTGAAGTTTTAAATGCAGATAGCAGTATTGACGATCCCACTCGTGATGTAAGGATCTTAATTTAACGTACTAGTAAATTAATCCCGTTTCTAACTTCTCCTTAGACTATTTATGTCAAATTTAATATTACCCTGTTCACAGGAATTTGTGGATGCACGTGGTGAATCTGAGACAAATGAAGAATCAGAACACATAGAACATGAAACAGAAACAATAGTAATGGGGGATAGTGTTGGTTGAAACGTGCATGATTATTGTATCAAAATAATGTCGACCAGGTGCATTTTACGAGCAAGATCGTTTCCGAATGCTCATACTGGAAGAAATCAAAATTATGTAAAAAATGACAAATGGCGAGTAGCTGTTTATGGAATACAATAATATTAGATACATATTTACAGAGTCATGGGTCAATGATTAATCATACCTTTGCCAAAGATTTTATGTAACTGGATCTACATGACGTAGTAGCATGGCGCGCATGCGTCATATTATATCAATGACTGGAAATTACATAAATTTTTTATTACCAATAGTATAACGACGAAATTTCTGAAATAATATGGTGAAGGAAATCTGTTCAAAAAGAGAATCCCATATAGATTGCTATAATTCAAGTTTAATCTCTCTCTCTCTCTCTCTCTCTCTCTTTCTCTCTCTATACTATACACACACAAATACATAGGTTAATAATTTAAGTAGGAGCTTTATATGATTATTGAAGAATTCTTTTACTGTGAATTATTTTAAAATCTACACTGTTATAGTACTCCAATAATACTTATTGTATAAAAGTTGTTACATCATGTCTTGAATGATATCAATTTCTATAACATATTGTTTTATATACATCAATTTGTATACTGAAAATCTTTCCTTAAGATGCTTTTTAGGAAACAAGTCAACTCTTTCGAAGTTACTTTGAAATACTTATTACTAGTGCATTTTATACAGAAACATTTACGTAAATGTGTTGTATACGTTTAGCGCAACTTAGTCGTTCGTTTCAAGAAACTACCTTTTGTGATCTGCTACGGCATATTTGGAACCAACTGTGTTACTATAATAATTCAATAGTCATGAAATATAATTTGCATTTATATAAAGATATATGATCAGAAGATGCGTCGATATTTCAAAGTATATAAAAAAATGCAAAGCATATATTAATGGAAAATAATGATTTTCAACTAGTTATCATTGAATAACACGCTTTTACATACTTTCCTTATATTTCGTGACCAAATGTTCAGGATATTCCATCCAGAGGCGGAAATGCTGATTGATTTCTAAATTGTACCAATTAAACGAAAAGCACCTAATGGTAATTATTAACATAATATATCATATTATTTCTGTTATAATACAAAACATAAGGCAAATGTGTTTGCATCCTAATATTTATTATTATTATTATCATGACTATGATTATTATTATTAAAATTATTGCAGCCTTGAAGTATTATTTTTATAATTTATAGTAATTTTACAACAATTACAATAACTTAAACCAATGTAAAGTCAATTCAAAAAGTTACTAAAGTTAGTAAAACAAAAAGGAAATAGCTGAATTTCATATAATGCTAAGAATAATTCTATTCTATATTCTTACTAATAGTTTACAATAACGATATGTTGAAAATAATTAAATTTTGACCAACAAATTTATTAAAAACTTTATTCTTAATATATAGTTAAATGTATTTAACTTTTAAAAGATAGAAAACCAATTAAGTTATTAAAATTTATAAATCACATTAATACAGTGTATTAGTTTATAGATCATTTCATTTCTTTTGTCGATACTTTATTTAATTATTTAATCCTTGTTTTTTCTGATCTTTTTACCTTCTTTTTAATAACTTGAAAAGCACAAGCATTTAATTCGACATAAAATCTAACATAAAGAATCATAAAAGTGTGTTTACAAAAATTATTTAAGAATTTTTAAATACACGTTACTAATAATGAACTTGTAATAAAATTCAAAGAATTGTTTACAACCAAATCATTTTAAGTAATAATTCATAATAATACATGAATAATTCATGTAAAATGTACCTACTTGTAATGCATTAGGCATCATGAATCACACATTCTGAATCCTTTGTAAGAGAGAAAAATTAAATCCTTTTACTTTCTTTACAATAAAACTTCCTTTTAGTAAAGATTAATTTATAAAATAGTATTTACTTATTAAAGAAAAATCACGAAATTGAAAAATTAATGTCCACGTCATTTATACAATCAGTAATGCATATATGTATATATAATGATGCTTTTCATTATTATGTAAAACTGCATAAACATGAGAACAAAATTATGAATTTGTATTTATCCTGTTGACTTTTCCATATTATTTACTAACAACATTTGCTTTGGAAAATAATATTTACCTCTTGGTGCTATACTTGCCTAAATGAACAATCAAGTTCCTCTTTTGATTATAATGGAATTTAGAAATAGAAATAAGAAAGTAAACAAAGATTTGTATACTATTTGTAGACTCCTGAACATGATTGGTAACTTCAAAATTATCAATATTCAAAGATAAGAAAAAACTATAACTAATGTAAAACACTTTCTCAAATGAATTTATAATAAATAAATATATAGAATCATACATAGGTGAAATATTATAAAAAATATTTTACTGCTGTTTAATACTAATATTGGTTTATCAATGATACTTTCGAATTAGAAAACACAGTTGGAGTGACAAAATGTACTACTTTTTGTAACAAAGGACTGATCGTGCAAAAAAGACTTACCTGTTTACATAAAATCTTTGCTACTATTAAATACTAATAATTCCTTAATGATAAAATGCGAATAATTATAAATACATTATTATGTATATGTATAAAGTATTTAATAACATTATTAGTTGATATTATTGATTATTATTATTATATTATTATTGCATTAAAATACTTATAAATTGTAAATTATCTTGTAATTCTTTTACATTCCTTTACCTGTAGAAACAAATCCTAGCATTTTTTATTTTACTATAATTTTAAATTTTTGTCATGTATTACTCTATACATTTTAAACTTACATCACAAGGTATTGATAAAAGCATCAGAAAGTCAGAATCTAAATAGATTTAATTTGTTATTATTGCTTTAACTTTTTTACACTTGAATATTATATGAAGATTAGTTTCAATAATTTATATCTCATATTTTGCCTGTGTTAATAGACAAATTCAACACATTGGAAAGACAGTTTCATTATCCTTACCAAAAAACTCCTCTTCAAATTTATTTTAATAACTTTTATAATTTGATTCTAAAATGATATTTGAAATGTGTAAATAAATGTAAAACTTATCTTATAATGTTGCACAAGAACAAAAATATTTCGTGTATTATTAAGTATATAGAGTGTTAATTTTAAATTGAACATTTGAATTATTTCTAATATTATTAAGGCAAAGACTAAAAGAGGACTTAAATGTTTTCGAGCTGTGCATTTGATTGTGATGAAAAAAAGCCTGTGAAGGTCATCTTGATAGTGTTTCAAACGTTTCATTAAAATTTGTTTGTATGTCAACATATATTTTGCATAATGCGATATTGTAATATACGTAAAAATCAGTTTAATAACTTAATTACAATGACCTTGAAGTGGTACCTTGCAAACGAAAGAATAATTTTAAATTGGAAGGATATAAATCACATAATTTTATTACACGTTTTATCGACAGGCAGTAAAATTAAAAATTCTTGGTTGCACGATTTTTTAAACTTGTTTGCAACTAACCTTGCTTAATTGATTCCTTAGATTCTGATACTTTCATTTCAGCCCTCAAAAGTTAAAAAATTCTCCCCAGCAGCTGAAAAATTTGGATTTTCTGATTTTGCCACCTCGATTAGTTTCATCTATTCACCGTTAGATGGTAATAGTGTTTTATAGTCCAAGTATTGCCAACGTTAGGAAAATTTTAGTTAGAAGATCGTACACTTGATATAAGAATTTAACCCTAAAAATACTATGTTTAATACAATCTAAAAATATATATTATTATTCGTACATTCAAAACTAAATTTTGAATACAAATTGCAGAATGTCTCTTCTGCGCAAAGGACAGGTTAGCTTTTTTGTTTACTTCATTTCATTATTTATGTCTTCTTAAATTTTGTAGGTTAATGAATTTAAAAACAATCTTTAAAAATTGTTTCGTTAAGTGCACCTTAAATGTCTGTCACTACATTTTGATATCACACTAATTAATTAATTTATCATCTATTCATTTCACTTCTAGCATTGGGGTACTTTTGCATGTGTTTGGCACATTTTCGATGCAACTTGGCAAAATCCATATAGAAGTGCACATTTGATAAAAAAATACCTTATGGGATTATACAAACCTATATATCATCCTATGAGTAAGTCAAATGAAATACATACATATACATATAATAGCACAGATTGCAAGATTGGCATAAATGATATTCTAAATGTTAATTTGTATATAGACCTATGTGGTGATCACGTAATAGTAATAAATAGCAAAGAAATTGCATTGCGTGGAGATGAGTGGCAAAAGCGAGTATATTTTCATCATACTGGATTCCATGGTGGAGCTACTTGGACTCTTGCTTGGGAATTACATAGTAAAGATCCTACTATGGTAGTTGACAGATTTCCATAAACTACTAATATATTAAAAAATTTGACTGTATTATTACATTATATATATTTTTTTATTTATAACATATAGATTGTTAAGAAAGCAGTTTATAAAGCAATGGATGGAACTCTGCAAAGAAGATATACCATGCAGAGGTTACACATTTTTCCTGATGATAATGTACCCAAAGAAATGTTAGATAATGTTACCAATCAGATCAAACAATTAAGATCTGTTCCAGTTAAACTGTATGATATTCCACAAGAGGAAAGAGATAAAATTCCACGACTTATAAAATATCCTAGTGATTACCAGCTCAAATAAAGTTATATATATATATATATATATAGATTTAAAATAAATTATCATACTATTTTAAAAAATTTGTTTTCTTCATTTTGATAAATTGTCACATGAAAGTAATGGAAAGATATTGAAAAATAAAGCAGTAAAATTTATATTGCATATTTTACTTTTTACATTTATTTACAAATTGTGAAATGAATTAAAAAATATTATTGATTGATAATTGGCAACACACCTTTAGGTTTCAATTGACTATCCAAAATTTTCTGTTCTTGTTCTTCCTTTTCTTTCAATAATCTATTATGTCGTTCAACTGCAAAATCAATTTCTCCAACTAGTTTAATAATTTTTCTCTGTAAATTAAGCATTTTGTTTATTACACCATTTTACTGAAAATTTTATTAAGAAAATGATGTTTGAAATAATACCATATACTCTTGATGCTTTTGTATACGCTTCAACTGTCTTGAAGCATATGGGACAGGTTTATTATCTTTAAAGGAATAATCAGACAAATTAACCAATGGACCAGTGGTGTTTGGATTTTTTGTCAAATTTCTTCTGTAATTATTAAATCATATGACATTTCACAACTAATATATATAGATATAAGTTTATATTTTACATAAAATGTATCCTTACACTGCCCTCCATTTCTGATCCAAATATATTGGGAAAGATGTATGAAATTTATTGATAGCAACAGTAAAATCTAAAAAAACAAAAATATAGTTGATAACAAATTTTTTGGTTATTGTATAAAAATAGTAAAAGAAGTTTAACAATTGTGATGGAATATATATGGTTTTGGTAGAATAATTATTTCATCTATTGTAATTATTTTAAATAACTATCTTAAATAATTACTCATAGAAACTAAAAAATTATTTCACACTAACGCATCGAGTAGCTTGTTCGAAGTATTGTTTTTGCCGTAGATAATGACATTTTATTTCAACAATATTTTTAAGGAATATTTATAATACAGTTCATTTAAGTGATACCTCTGGTGATACTAAGTACATAAACCATAGAATATGTATTAATGAGATAGACTACATTTAATGTTTACATTTTACATAATAAAGGAAATATATAAAAATATAATTTATTGATATTTTTTGATATTTTTTCTGTACCTATTTATTTTATATGTATATTAAAAATAAAATCTTTTATACATAACTTTTTATTGTTGTCAACTAGTGGCTCCCTTTAGTGTGAATACTTTGTGTGATATAGGGTAAATTCTAATGTCGCGAATCTAACTGTACAGCGGCCTAGCTGATGCAACGAACAAAAGTTATTTAACAAATTTATCGATTAAATTTTAAAATTATTTATTAGTAACAACTGTGATTACTCTCAAATTTCGTATGTATTTTCGTTACCATGGGAAAGAACATTGTCAACAAGACATAAATCGCTAGCTTTCTAATGTTGTAAATTCAAATCAAAATAACGTGTACTAGCATTAGTTAGTAAGAATTTATCTTATTGGATAACAAATTAATCGTAGATTCTTATGTAAATCCAAGCGAATAAATGGGTCACTCTGTGACCCAAAAAATAGAGAAACGTTAGAATCGTTAGATCGTTAGGACCGTTACGCTGAGCTCAGTGTCTAAATAAATTTCATTGAAGCGCAAATTTTGTTAAAGTAGTCAATCTATTATAAATACTTAGTTTTAGATATAATTAATTTAAAAAAAAATTATTGTTCGAGTTAATCTTTATTGTTATATATTTTTTCATTTAAATGTCGAATTGTTTGAAGTTGCAATACGAGCAGAGTGCTTCAGCACTTCACAGGCTGCAACCGTGCCAAATTCCCCTACTGTTGGGAAAGCGTCCTCAACACTATCGAAGAATCTTCTGATTTCACTTTTTGGTAGACTAAAACGAATTATAAAGTTGGCAATATGGTGTAAACCTTAGTGACTAATTTCAGAACTGTTGTTATTGTCTTATAGACATAGTCCTGCGTCCTTGTCCTCTGGTATGAGAATATATACGTAGTATAATTTGGGTTTAGAAAGAGAAGTTTTTCATATCTAATACGTTACTGAATATTTAAATGCGAAATGACATCTGTGGATTCAGGAATCGAAACAAGTAACAATTCAGACGATAGTTCGATCGCTCAAAGTGAAGATATGACAATGGAAGAAATTAGTAATGCCAGTTCAGCTCCTGCAATAATAACCTGCAATAATAATCAGAATGAAATACAAGAAATTAAACCCAGCACTTTTCACACTAAATTTAATCCAAATTGGTCTGTTTGCTTATCAAATACGCACGATGGTGTTCAAAATTCTACACCAGCAAGTAGTTCAAGACCGCGTATTGATGTATGCCCTAAAGTAAGTATTGTTTTTTAATATAAAATATTTTTACATACTTGTATATTTTGGTGATCATCTTTGATTGTTTCTCCTCTTATTAATATGAACGCGTTTAATACTTTTTCGTTATTTATAATGTAATTATTGTTAGCATGTGAAATTATTAATTTATGTTATAATAAATTATAGTGAACAATTACATTACTTATAATATAGAGGTGATTAATATAACTACTTATTTTTCTTATTAAGAAAATATCGTACAAATTTTGAAAAGTAATCACGATATAACGTATAAAGTATGTCATCAAAAATAATTTGTTGCAGATTTTAGCGGTTAAGTTTCCTTACAAGAGTGGTTCTACTGATTCACCAACAGCTAAAGCATTTTTAGTAAAACGTAAGTTACTGTTTAAATCCTTTTTAATTATGGTACCTTCAATTCAAATTACAGAAATACAGATTTTTGTGCAGTAATAATTAATAAAATATATATAACAAGAAAATATTAATGATTACCTTATATATATTTCAACAACATAATTATCTTTTTCTAATAATGTTCTACATTCTTCTTTTTAGAACGTGTTTATTGTGGCAAAATAAAATTGGTTAATGAAAAACGTAGAAATCGTCAGTTTGTTTCTCTGGTTGATGATTACACTCGTATTATTCAACATAGAATGAGAATTGCAGCAGCTACAAACAACACCATGGTGATGAGAATTCTTTTAGATTCTAATATTTCACCTAACAGTGGTGATAAACAAGGAAGAACTCCTCTTCATCTTGCCTCTTGCAGGTAAACTTGACCCGCATAACCAACACTAAATTACCAATTTTTAATAAATATTTCATAGTAGTAATATTATATACTATTACAGGGGTTATACAGAAATGGTTCGTTTGTTATTGGAACATGGTGCAGATCCCAATCTTCGTGATTCTGTAGGTAATACACCATTACATTTAGCAGCGGTGACAAGCAAAATATCTGTAGTTACACTTCTTTTAAATGCTGGAACGGATCCCTTATGCTTAGATCAATATGGTTATAATCCACTACACTTAGCACAAACAAAATTGAAGTTATTGCAAAATTGTAAGGGGAAGGATATGTTGAAGGTCAAAGAGGAAGTGCAAAGCATAATTAGTATGTTGTTGGCATATTTACAAAAGTATAAAGATACTCACAAAAATATGGAAACCTTGAGTAACTTGTGTTCACGTTTATCTTTATCAAACACGTCGGATCAGGTTCAGGATGATGTGAAAGATTTGTTGGCTAATTTAAATGCTCTATCTATAACACAGTAATCACTTATTCACTTTACCAAACTAATAGTTTTACAAATAAATTGATGTAAAACTAAAAAAGTGATTAACAGTATGCATTAAATTTAGTTTGCTCGTAATGAGTTCATTTTAATCAATTAATTTACACACTGAAATTTTTTTTTCTAATTTATATAAGTATGCAATATAATGGTAAAGTTTTGATATACAGTAGAACAGAGTAGAGCTATAATTTGGAAAGCTGTGCAAATGTTAATAAAGCAAAGTATCGCTGATTAAGAAGTATGTAATTATTACATTGGGTAGCTCTATTTATGTATGCTTGTGGTATTGTTGATATCTCTGCGTTCTGCATTATTTCGACTTTGACTCATTGACGATAAAAAGAAATATTTACATTTCCTTATAGTCAAACTGTATTTTGCTCGCTTATTATTCTGACTTGATTCTGTATGTTTCTATGGGCTACAAAACAAATCGAGTTTCAATAATTAGCTATAAGTATTTTATGAAACGCATTTTATAAATTTCATCTTGGCCTTGGAGTGTTATTTTTGTGTGCTGTATTTACATGTTTTTTTAAATTACTATTGTTTTGGATTTATTGTATTTACAAAACTTAATGCGGATTCTATACAGTACAAAAAAATAAATTGTAGGATATCACATTATTAAATCAAGTATGTATTTGATACAAACCATAATCCTCATAAATTTCATATTCATCATAAATTTTAATTCATTATTATATATTATATATTAACTGTACACTAATATGAAAGTTTGTATTTTCTTTTTCTTTACTCAACTAGTTGGTTTAAATAATAATTGCTAAATAACCATAGGGTTATTAATTTAAAAAATTAATATGATTTGATTTTGATAAGTTGTTATGCATATAATATGTAAATAGTTTTTCTTCAAGACAATTAAAAAATGATGTGTTACATTAACTTTTTTAAGTTTATAATGCTGCAAATGGAGTGCAAAAATGAAAGCTGAAATTTAAACAATTTATAGATATTGATAGAGTAAGATTGCTTGTGTAAATTTATCTCTATAGATTTTGAAAAAAGGATTTTGTTTTATTTTTGATATATTTATTTTACATAATATACATATTTACATGTATATTATTTTGCTTTTCAATAATTTCTTTTCATATTAGTATTTTTTATATATATCTTTTCAGTTATTAAATATCTCATTGATATTGAACTTTATGTCCCCCTTTTTAGGTTTTCAAACAATACAAAACAATAAAGATATAAAAGTAGGCTGCAAGATATATTGTAGTATATACATACTTTGTACTTTCATTACTATTTTAGGATATGTGACATTTTTTAAATTTTAGATAAATACATAAGCTAACAAATAAAGTATGGTTGTAAACATGTATCCCCATTCACTTTTATAAAAAATTCCAAATAGAAAGAATCTTAAAGTGCATTTCTAATAAACATTTTCAAAATATTTCGATTCTCATATGAAATATTGTGTGCTACAACAGTGTATGAATTTTGTTAAATATTGTAGTTGTCGCATTGTTGTATATATTCTTTCACTCTGTTTGCAGCCTCAACACTAACTATGAGAATTATATAAATGTGTGAACATATGAACAAATTATGTCAAATTCAAGTTGTTAGCATTTACCTTGTAAATATATATTTTTTACATTGATATTTCCAACTAAAAAAAGAGTGAAATATTTAATCTTTAACATTGAACATAATTAAGGTTTTGTATAACTTCTTGCAAATTATTCATTTACATAACATTGAATGATATTAACTAAATGAAATTCTTTTTGAATCTTACAGTACTTTTTATTCTTATACAATATTAAGATTATAGTAAAAATTGGTGTAATTTTTCAAGTATGATGTATGATGCCTGAATTAGAGTGATTTTTCTAGTGTATTATTGAAAGCTAAGTTCTATATATATCATGATACGAGTTTTGCTATGATGGAAATACAATTTATGGTCGCGATACTTTTGTAAGACTAGAACTGACAATCGTGAAAGATCGTGTTTTGTGTTCTCTATCCATATATAAACTTATAAGTAACTTATGTGTAATTACTTTATATATGAACTGTAAATAAGTGATTTCCCTATTAGCAGTACTTATGGCAGATCTATAAATAAAAAAAGAAGTACCTTGTTTCATACGAATTTATGTATACAGGGAAACTCTAATTTTCTCTGTGTATAAGTTACTACAATCAAGTGTATTAAAGAAAACAGTTTTCCTTATATTCTGATATATATTAGTTCCTTTTAGTTAATTTTTTCTGGTTATGTCGTAGCTGTATGCAAATAAAAATATATATGACATTGGAAAAATTATAGTTATATCAGATTGAAAGAAGCTTGGTTTGATTAATCAGATTAAAAGAAATTTTGTGGTAATTTTCCTTGTATCAATATTGAAATAAATAAGTAATAAACTAGAGTTTCTTTTTTATGTACATAATTTTATAAGTGTATTAATGTTTTTGTAAATTATAAATAATTTGTAATTAATTTTTGTGCTATCATCGTAAAATATAGATAGTAATGTCTTTTTATAACTCGCAACTTTCGTATACTCATCAAATTATAAATATGATTCAGGATGACTCACATTTATATTGGTATACTCTAATATGTTACTCTAATATGTTACACACTGGCAACTATAAATATGCAATTTAGGTACAGAAATAATATTCATTAACTACAATAGTTTTAAGCAAACCACGGGATGATAGAGGTTTTATGTAAAGAAATTTATTATCATATATATTTGCTATCATACTAAATAACTTTCATTATTCTCAAAAACATTAACGATCGTTCCGCTGAAAAATAGCGGAATAACAAAAATCAATATACATTACAATATTGATCTTATCGATGACAAATTTTTTTCCTTTGAGCAGTAATGTAGCGTTTTTCTAAGAATATGCAAAAATTTAGTACTTCTTTATTTTTTTATAACGAGATGACTATTTGTCCTATTTTTAATGGTATAATATAAATTGAAGGGAACTAATAAAAATGAAACAACTTAGAAAAAGATCATGTGTAACACAATTACATTTGTTGAAAATTTTGGGACAAATATCGAACAAAAATGTCATTTACAGCCTTATGCTTTAAGTTAAAAACCCTTATTAATCACATTTCTACAAAAAACATTTTTATAAAATAATTGTTTAATCATTATAGTTAACCTCAAAACTTTGATTATCGATCCTTAGAGGTTCTAAGCATTCTTCAGTATTTACGATAGTTTCTTAGCTCATTACTATATTGGTGCATACATTTAAAAAAATGTGTCTTAATTGAAGTAAATTCATTTCTCGGAAAAATTTTATATATACTTAAATTGATACCAAAATGATAACATCAAGGAGCATACAAATGTGTTATGTGACTAGAAAGGATCAACTAGAACTCTTCCTAGCAATTGTAAACATATCTGCAATTATAAAGGATCATTAATTTTCTATTACAAGTGTACCATTGAAATCTTATCCATACTGAATTTGCAATATATTTTGTACATAATTTATAAGATTATAATTTTGATTTCTTCTTGTTGACTGTGCTATAAAATGAAATTGATTGTCTGAAAATAGCACAAGTGGGACTATGTCAATATTATTTACTGTTCTTTTGTTTTGTGCCTTTTGCGAATAAAATTCTTGTGTTCCTTTGATTTTTGGGAAAACATTAACAATTTACAAATCCGTTTGTACTGCACAGTATGTATCAATAAATAAAATAATAAATATATATAATTGGTTTCTTTATTTTGTGAAAAGTTTTAACCTCTCGAAATATATGCGAATGTACATGACGATCCTTGGCATTTATGACACAAACACAAACACAAGATTTGGCACAAAGCTAAAGATAGAATAATAAAACCTTAAACGAAATAATATAGAGAAAAAGAAAATCATCTATATACTTCTTAATTATCTTTACGCATCACTTGGCACAAATTTACACGTATAAAATAATACAATTTATACAAATTATAATCATCGCAATATTTGTTAAACGTTATATCGATTATCCCTATAAAAATGCTTTTAGCAACTAAGAGAACATCGATGAAATTTTTCTATAATAAATGAAAGTTCCTCGTTTCGATATTAAAGCGCAACTATATAACAGTATCAAACACCTCTCTAGTGTCCCCTCGATATTAGTTCTTCTTTTCTTTTTAGATTGTGCACTTTTATGAATCAGATATTACATCTTTAACGCGCCGCGTATTATCTGTTAATTATCATGATATGTTTTTATGTCGTTCTTATAGCGGCTAATAATGTCTCGAAAAAATATTTCGTAAGCGTAAGGTCAAAAGACGGTATCTGTGCGTTGTATCGAAAGATTGACATGTTCTTTCTTTAGTCTAACATGCGTCTAAATGTACAAGATTTGAGAACTATCGCGATTAAATCAATACTGTATGCCAGCATTTAGACCGCGTGATAATAACAACCTGGTCGATAAAATGCATACAAGCTTAAAAAATTAGAATCTTTAGAATTAGAATTAGAATCTTTACAAATTCGACCGAGAAGATCGAAATTAATTCTTTTATGCTTACAATGGAAACTATAACGTATTATATGCTATACAATCGTTTAAGAAATACAATACATGTACTTATTTACATTACTGAAAGAACAACCAGAAGGTATTGAACGGAGGAAATTATCGTTAATCCTTGATGAATTTTAATAATACTTTGGTAAATAACGAAGAGGAAGATACATCTAATCATCGAATTACTCAACTTATCATTATACTGTTATAATATTGATTTCGATTTATATCTAACTTTCATGACCAATTCGTTGTGTAAATCGAGGATTAGGAAAACTAGCTTAAAATTCATGAAATATTTTGAAGTTATACTATTATACATCGCATAGGAAATAGTCCAAAAAGTTAGGATTTAGGCTAATTAATAAAATTACAGATAACTAGTTAGTAAGCACTATTAAACGGTGTTATATGGTATGGTTCATGAACCGCTTCCGAAAATTTCCAGACGTTTTATACATTTTAAACAATTAAAAAACTTACGTATAAGATATTTATAATATTTATAAATGGAAAGGTTCTAAAGAGAATTAAGCTATACAATTTTTACAGTTATACAAAGGAATGTTAAATAGCTGTTAATCTTTAAATGACTTTTTTTGGAAACTGAATGCGTTGTAGGAGAGAAATTATATGAATTTTTGAAATTTTTATTTCCTTTGGGTGCAAATTCAATCGAGTTTTATTTATGAAATGCAATTAGGAATGTACTTAAAAATGCATGAGGAATACTTTAATTTTTATTACAGTTAAAACTACTGATATAAAATTATCTCGAGATAAAAAAATTAATTAAAATAAAAAAAGTTTTAATCTAATTAGTATTTTCAATGTATTTAATTTTGATGCGTAAAACACGTCTGTAAAGTTTCAAATAACAGCATCGGATTATGTCGTACAAACGATAAACCTCTAGGAAATAACAAGTTGAGTCTATACAAATTATGGCTACATTAATATCGCTAATTTATACATATGTACTCGTATACATCTGATGAAACGATTTAATATCATAGTTTAGGATGTACATTTATCGCAATTCTGTGAGCTAAATCGTATTTACGTATTGCGAACTGGAATATATTAATACAGTATTGTCACCAGGCCATGCTACCATAACATATATCTTATTGAACTTAAGATTTTAGGATTGTACAATTTGATTTCCATTGCTAACTCTGTACGAAGTGTAATGCTAATTTGTATCAAGGAGACATTACCGACGCTAAAGATGGGAATATCTCGGCTTGCAAAGGTCCATAATCTACTTTTTCTCCATCCACCGTAATGTAACCGTTCGCTCCTTCTTCTGGTTCTATTCGAAACGCCTTTACCGGTATCATGTCGACGCCAGACCGTGTTACATGGGTACCATTATTTAATCCCAACAGGAACTAACAGACATAGTAAATAATTCTTAATATGTTGATATCGTATTTATAATATGTTGAATCTGCTTCTAATTTCATTTTAATTCTATCATAATTACATCATAATACCCTATAAAAAAGTTGCATTTTCTTACTTATGTTAGAATGGTTAAAATTTTTCATATGTTAATTTAGATTTCTTATAGTAAAATTGGGTAGTTCTTTGTGATTAAAGTTTTAGCAATGTACGAATTGTTTCAAGATGTGTTTCAATAAAGTTGTTTAGATTTGTTGGTTAATAATAACTTGATAAATTGTTAAAACAGTCTAAGCACGTGTTTGATATGCAAGAATAATCTTGTTTACTTTTCATTTATCTATCAAGCTCGTATATTTTTAAAGTCTGTTTAGAATCACAGTTGAGCTATGTCACCGAAAAATTTGTAAATCTATTTGAATCGCGGAAGCATTCTCATTCTTGCACCAGCCGCCATTGAGCTATGTGTATAAATTGTGAAATTTAGATGATGGAATTCACATATGCAGATCTTTTGACAACATAACTCAAATATGTTTTTATGATAATGTTCTTTATAATTTATATATATGGGTATATACCCAAGATAAATCGAGAAATGGAAGTTCATTGTATTACTTAAAACAACGAATAGATCATAAAGGGTTAAATTACTTTATCAATAAATAAGGACTTAATAAGCGTTCCGCTTTCAAAAACATTTCACTTGTTTGGCAATGAATTAGAATTAGATAAGCCAGAGATATTGTTTTTAATCGAACTATTTACCTGGAGTAAATTAGCTCGAGTAATTCCGGCTTTTATTATCATAAGCCAAATAACACCGTCCGCCAATTTGGCACGAGGTGCAAAGAAATAATCCTGGCCCAAATGAGACTGATATGCCGCATGAACCATAACGAATTCTCCTGAAATTTCAAGCACACAAACAAATTCATTAAATAATATATTCATTGATTTATATTGAAAATATCATTCAAATTAAAATATCCTATTATAACATCATTTAAATTAGGCACTTAAGTCTAGAATACTATTGTGTAAATGGGATAATAACGTTGGTACATTTCATTGCACATTTTCTTAGTATATTCCAGTTCTACTTATATTGGACGCATTTTCATAGCTTTACTCACAAGCTAACTGTGTACACTATGTACAAATATGGGTTATGGTTAGTAATACTATTTGCAGCAATGTTTGTCCTTACGATGCTGTTCCCGGCGCCGTTTTTCAACGGGAAGCAAGTATACCAGCATTATCAAGTTTAGCATTGCGGCAGATAAAACTGTGAATTACATAATGTGTAAAGAAACGCAACGTAAGATGCATGCAGATTATTAAGGGCTAAACCAGCATACATTTGCCTTGCATAAATTGTAACTTATCGTCTCATTTCATATGCATTAGGTAATAGACTTTAAATATTACTTTCTATTTTAACGGTACTTTTTATTACCTTAGAAGGAAATTAATAAAAATAATAAAAATTATTATTTGTTATTATAGAAACTATTAAAGATATTACCTTCAATTTGCGTCCAAGAATTTGATACTTCTGAAGTTAGAGCAGGCAGCCTTGAGGATGGACCATACATAACTTGACTACTGTTCTCTGGATCTTAATTATAGACATATTATTATTTTAGGAAGAGGTACAGAGTACAGCAATTTTAAATTAATTCAAATGCTTGTAATGTACTAAACTAATCAAGAAATTAGACCAATTTTTTTTATCTGCTTTTAGTTTCTAAGAACATAATATGTAATAATACATAAAACGTTTACAAGCAAGCATCTTAAAGTAGATAAAGTAAAAATATGATATGCGAGTAACAGCATACAATAAGAAAAACGTTTCGTCAAGATATGAAAATTATTAATGTATGAATTAAAAGCTTACCAATATCTTCATTATTGGGATCATCGATGCTATGGTAACTAGAAATTGATCCCGTGCTAAAATAAGTTGACTTTGCGGATGTCGCAGAGTAGAAGCTGTCTAGCCTTTGTCTTCTCTCAGCTTCTGTTTCCAGAGTGATATTATCGCTTATTATTTCGTTATCATCACAGCTATCAAACGATCCATCAAAAATAGCAGGATCTCCATCGATTGCATCATGGAAGCTTTTCGATTCACTGATTTTGCTGTATCTAAACATATGATAAAATAATATCTAAGAAAAACTCATATTTTATTACTTTTATTTAAACAAGAATATACATTTCAAACGTCAATTTACAAAATATTGTAATTTGAGAATTGAACTTGTATGCTGATAAATGCAAACCACAAATCAAATTTTTACGAGTTCCTGATGTTGGGACTTTAAACGATTGTTTTCGGTGTTATTTTTATTGGATTTATTAAGAATAAATTCACAAAGCAGATGAAACTTTCAACGAATTATATGTCATTTTAAATTCAGATAGAATCTCTCCAATATTCCAGATACTGAATAAAAAAATATCTCTCGTTTGACATTTTGCGTTATTTTACGGACATTCTACGTAAGTGTTTTTTCGTGATAATAAGATTCTTATTTCATAGTCAATAGAAAATTAATAGAGACCGTATCTCGTATGATAATTACAATGCATGTGTATGTATGTATTCAGAATGTTACGTAAACTCGAGACATCCATATGCAAAGTATCATTTCAGTTTCTATAAACTTACGTAAACTTGACAAGTGTATTTACATATTTCTGACGACTTTTATAATACGTTAATCGATATAATACTTTGCGAGAAAGTAAGACGTTTGCACTTGAGTATCGTTACTTCAAAGAACAGATAATTGAAGTTTGTATTCGTACTAGTCTGTTATCTAATAAACGAAAATTTTCACTCCATCTTTCCCATTTGACCTTAGAATTCTGTCAAAGGATTATCTTGTCGAATATGATGCTTGTTTCATTTGGCTTGTAACTTATGCTTGTTTCATTTTCTAAATAATAGAGGTAATGCGTTATAAGGCAACAACGTACCGATCTAAATCATCGCCACAGCTCCTTGAATGCGATATCTGCGTTTCCTGTGCGTACTCATTGTAGGCCTTGCCATTACCCAAATTCTCCACGGACGGTACTTTATCGCAAGCTAAATAAGATACTTTTCCTTTGTATGTCCTCAAACCTATCAGCCGGGCGATAGTCCATATGGTGAATCTCTGACCGCCTATTGCACGGAGACGTTCACTCTCAATGTCAATGTCGGCGAGTAAACCCCAGCCGACCGATAAGAACGAAAATAGAATCTGATTCCTTGTTTCAACGCGTACCAGGTCCATCTGAGCCTTTTTAAACTTCACCACGGACAGTGCGCTGACGAGAAGAGGATTATAATCGTACGGCTCCCTGAAATAGAATCCGTTACTATTGGTAAATGCGCATTATTATTATTTTTAAAGCAAATTACGACTTTTTTTAAATAAAATAATTGTAATTATTTAATTATAGCACGATTTCCATTAACTCTGCTATTCTCCTCGCTTCCTCTATTCGTTTGTATCGTTACAAATGTTTTCTTTTTTAGGGTACTTTATCTCATAAAAAGCACGAAGTACATAAAAGCTGGTAAAATTATATTGAATACAGACACCAAATATTTCCTCTATTTTACTAATATTTATTGAAAGATATAACATCTATTTCGGATGATATATTTAAATGCTAAAGAGAACGATAGGGTTAATTTTATTCTTATTAATGTAATTATTCGGTTTTTTAATTTTCTGTGTACGAAAATGAAATGTGAAATTTGGAACTGTTTGTGTTTTGTAACTATTATAAGAATCGATAATATTACGAATGACCGAAAGAGAATAATGATCGACTATCTAGTTTATTTAATGCTGCATCAAGAAAATTGAATCTTTCTTCCGTCCTTGTATCATAATTACTATAATTTTGTAACAATGAAATTTCCTTTACAATTTTTTTCTTTTCGCTAAACGCGTATTAAATAACTACTTTTTGTCGTTATCGTCGCGTTTCATCCAATTGCCTCTATTTCTCAATGTAAAATCGATACTAAGCTATGTGCTTAAAACAGGAAACGCAGAATAATCTCAATTGGAGCTTTGTAATATTTAATTTTCTTTCACATACATTTTACAAATTTTACATATGTCTGTGTGTGTATGCGTGTGGATGGGGGCCATTTATAGTAAAAGATATGTCCAATAATTAAACCGCAAAGTCTATAATTTTTCTAGATAATCAACACAAATTTTACAAAACGAATAGTAGTTTTAAATGACTCATAGAATGGCGTATGTTTCATAAAGCGAAGTGTTGTGAGAAACCAAAAACGTGTTCGTAAAGACCGATATCGAATGAAATGAAACAAGGTCATTTACAATGCATTACCTCTCGTTACGATTTAAGAATGAAGTTCGAACAAAAATTGAAGACTCACGTACCAGATATATCGATTTGTGCACAACCTCATCAACAAGCTACATATGTAGTTCGAAAGATATTCTACGTTAAATATCTCTTCGATCGTGCCAATTTCTTTCATTATCTGTACCATGTACCGCGAATATTGTTGTTGTTGGTATTTTTTATCTCGGTTGTTGCTTGATATGATCATAATTACAATACGGAAAATATACTTCAAGGATGGTGAAACACATTGAAACGTTAAAACATATTAGTATTAAACGTGCGGGAGTAAAAAACGCTTTAGTTTTACATCGATATGATAGTGTTCTCTTGAGTTACATAAGATACGTAACGTCACCCGATGACCGATACTAACTACATATGTAGTTCTCTCATTACAATGATAAGTTAATGTAAATAATTATTATCTTATAATGTGCAACTTACTTTTTTTTAAACATTCGTGAAATTAAAGTATTGGTTTCTTAATTTCAAAGATATTAGTGAAAATATAATGAACAAACGACCGTTTTTAAATTACTAGAACAATATTGCTTTCAAACATGAAGATTCAATATACATACTATAGCGTAGAATGTTACTGATTGTGTAATACTTTTTTTTATACTTTTTATTGCACGGATATTCAACAAGTGGCTTACGCGTCTTTAATAACAGTAACGATAACGATAAACGATAACGATAAACAACACAAAAGTATATGAATATTTTTTTTCTAAAACATATTTATATCTCGTTATCGTATATATCGTCTGGTAGTACAACATTTTAACGAATTTTTTACGACTATTGACGGTAGCAGGTGAGCAGTTAACAAGCGGAAAAATCCGCGTGATTCTTTAAATAAGTATGAAACCCACGGATATCAAGAAATGTGCAAATTTCTTGTTAGCTTGATGCTGATTAATCTAATATACGTCAGCTATTTCATAAGAAATAATAGTATACTTATTTCGATACTATCTACGATAATACTTCATAATAATCTCGATAATCTCGATAATACTTCAAAGAACAAATATATATGCAATCGTTATATTACAATGTTATTACATTATAAGTTTACTTGAAGGAAATTAAAAATAAATAAGAGTTTAAAATTATTGCAGTTTTATAATTTGTCGCAATTTTTTATCTAACAAATATAATATCATAGCAGTTTTATAGTTTCATGATTCATTTTATGAATATGATGTAGGATAGATATTAGAAATTTGTTATGACGTAGGAAATATGAATGAGAGGAAAAGCTAAATGAAAGATAATGAAAGCAATTGAATTTGACGAAAAATGCAGGGGCACGTGTAGTCCTCGACGTTTTAATGGCTAAACGAAAATTAGGTCGATTTATCGTTAGTTTACGGTGCTCATCCGAGTTATCGTCCGATCCTTAAAAACACGAAATTTTATCACGTGCATATCGTTGTAGAGTAGTGATAGCTGCTGAAAAATTACAAATTCATTGATCAGAAAATTTGCAATGCACCGAGTTAATCATCGTATCATAAATTTAGGCCAGTGGACCTTGAATATTTCATCTTATGTATGTATTAATGAAAGGATAAATAGATTACTGCATATAAATTTTCGTTTCGGATATTTAAAAAAATTAGTTTGATTCGATTAAAATTTTTTTTATCCTGTTTATCTGTCCTAAAATTCTGTTTAAAAGCCAAGGAAAATTAAAATAAATGATACAAATTATGTGCTTGTAACAATGCCTATGTTCTAAGATTGCAACTTGCTTGTCACGAAATTCATACTAATTCACAGAATAAATTGATAACAGTGATGCCTGTTAAGCGATGTTATGTCGCTCACATGTGTATAATTAACCCTTTGCTCTGCAACAATATTCGATACAATGAACCAATATGGTGTAGATTGATGCACTCGCTTACTAATATCTTCTTTAAATGGCGCCTGTATCTGTTTTCTCTATGCGATCTTCGATATTTTATAACAATTTATTTATCAAATCATTCGATCTTTATTTCAAGTGCTTTTTAAAATAATTTCATTCTTGTAACATACATATAACTATCATTCTAATGTCCAACAACATGTTTGAAGCACGGTAATAAGATTATAAAATTTTTCCACAGAAAATTAAAAGAACGAGGCAAGAATATTGTACAATTACAGTACGTTATATAATACAAAAAGATGGCTACAAAATATAGTGGTTACAAAAAGAATATTCTTATTTGCCAATAAAACATCTTTTTATCAGGTTTTGTATTTCATTTTCATGATACTAAATTTAATATATTTGAACTTAATTAAACAGTACAGAAATTCTATAATACATAAATACAAGGTATGCACGAGCGAGAAGAATTTTCTCGAAGATTTTAGTAAAATCATTATTAAAACAAATCCATTGTCTGCCGAAATTGCAAAAACGCCTTTCTACGAGCATACATATGAACTGAACGAGCCGGTTGCGGGCGGAAATAACGACTTCCTCGGAACGACCGAGCTAGACACATAAAATAAATCACGAACCCGGATGATCCTAAAAGAGACTTACTGTTTAGCGTACGCGATGGATTTCGCCAGACCATTACCGGAACCACAGGGTATCACACCAAGGGATAATTCCTTCAGAGCTTTCTCCCAATCGGGCCTTTGAAAAAGCCCATTTACTACTTCGAACACGATACCGTCGCCTCCGACCATCAGCAGCCCGCTCCATTGATAGATGTCCCTCGTACGCACGAACTCGCGTGCGTAATTGGGACACTTGGTGATGTGAACATCATAAGGCCTCTCAGCTTCCGATAGAATCGGATGGATCCTTTTCTGGAACGTTTCTCGACCTCTTCCTGGTCCTGACTTTGGATTCAGCAACACCAGAATCTTTCGTTGCTCACCTGGACACGCTGCAATCAATTCAAAGGAGTTTTTGCTTCCTTTCTCCTGTTCTTTTTCCATTTGTACGCTGCAGCGTCATATGGCAGGTTGAAGAACATAGTAATGTAAGCGATGATTTTGAAAATTAGGATTTAGTTATGTTTCAACTATTAAAACTATCATTTAACTTTAGTTCCATAATTAATTAAGTTATAACTTTATTCTTAACCGTGGTACGTTTCCGTTACTTGAAACAACTAAAATGATTTTTTTAATGAAAAATGAACGAATCTAATGAAAGTGGAGACTGCTGCTTTAGGAGAAACAATTCTTTATATATTAAGGAAATTTTCTTTCGTTAAAAAGTTCGATAGATTATTATTTTCTTGGGAGTTTATATTATGTCATACATTTTGTATTCGTTTTTCTAAAAATATTTCTTCAGTATTTGATTTGTTTAGTTGGTAATGTATTAAGATACAATCACGTTTACTTGTGTTATGCGTATTTATATTTATGGGTGATTTCTTATGAAACCGTAGGCACATTATGCGCGTCATTGTAATTCCTGAGTGCTGCTATACTGACCGTTTTCTTGACAATCATTTCAGTTTCGAAGTCGCGCGAGTAATTCATGCCATACTTGAAATTGGCTTTACTTTCTTTTTGGTTCTTTGTGGTCTTACTTGAGTTTATGTTTACTGAAACTTTTCCGTTAATTTTAAAATCTAAAATATTTTTTCTCAATCTTACAGTAGAAGACTAGAATTTATATATCTTTCAGACTCGAATTTGATTGTATTTTGTTAATCTTGAGGTATCTTTGAAAATCAGAATATCTTTGAACATTTTATGAGAAATCTTCGGCCAAATAATCTCGTACAATAAGGAGAAGTTAATCGACGGCAAAGAAAATTTCTACGAAGCAAGAAAACCCTGGATGATTACGTGACGTGTAACGCAACGAGCGTGTTTTAATCTTTGGAAGACGCCCCTGCAGACGTCACCGCAGCAAACCCCTTTGCAGAGATTTCTCTGCAGTTCAGTCGTGTTCGATTATCTTGAATAATTTCTTACAAATGTATTTTAATGTATACCTAGTTTTTATTTTATCATAAAGCATGCTGTTTATTTTTACGTAAAATATTTGCGATACAATTTTCTGTTAATTATATACGATTATTGGTTAATTTGCTTATAATTTATGCATTTTTATAAAATTATATTTCCTATTTAATAATTCTGAATTGCATGAAGGATTTCTTTGCTCGCAATTAGTTGAGATTGAAATAGGATAAAAAAAACAAGGGAATTGATTACTGCGATAATAATTGAGCATTTCTTAATTAATCGAGATGTATGGACTATCATTGGAATAAGCTTACTACTAAGTATTTATATAAATGTGAGTAACTGATTTTATGAAAGTACATAGCAACAAATTTTTAAAAATTATGTGCGGTATAGTCAAATAAATATTTGGTACGACTTTGCAAAACAGATTTTATACCGATGGTTGGGTTTATTTATATAAAAGCTAACAACGTAAAAAAGCTGTGTTCAATCGAATTTATAGAACGAGAAAGCCCATCTTCTGAAAAATGTGTTGCCTAGATCTCCGGGAGAAAAATGGAGGAAATAGGTTACCAAACTTACGAACGTTACTATTTTCTGTCTAAGCGGTAATTTAAACAGGCTCTGCTTGTATTTACGTAAAGCTAGGAGTTATGGATCGTTAAACACAACTAGTGAAAGTACAGATAAAGTAACACCAACTATAAAAGGTCTGAGAGTCGAGAGAAAACTTTTGGAGTGAATTAATCGTATATTATCTTATGTCATTCCTCATAGCTTCATTTATATAATTTAACAAAAATTGTATTCAACATAGCGGATAAAAAGGGTATAATAACATAATCGTCGTGCATGACTCTGTTACTTAATCTCCTCACCATTTTATGCTAAACTTTGCAAAATTATCTTGCGAAAAATATGACATGCGCGATTTAGTTTCCAAAGTGTATTTATGGCTAATTTAGCTTGTTTAAGATTTTTAATAGGAAGATAAGAATTTATTAAAACCATTTGCGATAATTTTTACTAGAAACTGAAAACAATTTTCAATCAAAGTCGAAGTCAAAAAATGTTAGCATCGCTTTATAAAAATCGCTTTTTCTGCTAATTGAAATTCAAGGCCGACGACAATAAAGTACATATGTATTTTGCACGGATTATTCTCGTACCACCAGCCATCTTTCGCATACTGATCTACACCATATGCTATACCTATACGTACAATATACGTATATATACATGCATAGATACATAAGTGCAAAAAAGTATATTATCAAAGATAACAGATATCGTGAAACGCTTCCTGACCAAAAATGCAAATGAATTTCGCCCCTATCCAATTTCATCACAGAATCGACTCCGATTCGAGGAGCAACAAACCGAAAAGCTTTGGTCCGGGCAACTGAATATTCGATAACCGCAAACAACGAACAACGATCGATCCCTGTAACGAGATGCAATCAGCAATTTTATGTGGGTCATTTTGAATTAATTTGGCTGGTAGCCACATGGTCCGTTGCTTGAGAAAAATGTCGAAACACTTCTGGCGACGCGAAGACGCGACATATACACGACCCAATTGTTCTTTTGTCTTGCGTTTTATGTACGCACGGTTTGCCACATTTGTTTCACGTCGATATCACTGATAAACTCATAAATAAAGCATCTATCCATATGGCCGAATGTTATATAACGGATGACCACGTAAGTAATACGTGGCCATTCAAACGCGCACTGTAAACAAACTTGTCAAGAGAACAATTTGAGAATTGACGGAATCAGCCAGTCGTTATGAAACTTTTAGCGTATCCCGATCACCAACTATTCAAACCGGTGATCAGGTTTAAGCTGTGAATGTATTATTTCCGATTCCTAATGCTATTCGTATTTTCGCATATCTCGAATAGATGGAGAAAGAAGGGATTGTTCATCGTTGTTACGTGTTTGGATCTACAGACTTCGACTATTTACCGATTTATGTTTTATTTTTTTACCGCTTTTTTTATTGTTGGCATTTCAAATAACACATTGTTTCACGAGAGTATTTGAATACCTACTTACAGAAATATGATAGACTATACTATATGTGTTTACTGTATCTACTTATAGAAGCTATCAACATATTATAAAAAAACAGTTTGAAATTTCATTAGTACTGTAAAACATGGCTCGTAATTGTATGGGTAGAATTTGAAACGAATCTTACGATGCTATTGATAAAAAGTTTCTATACTAAGTATTCCAATATTTTTGTAAGATATAAGTATCATCCGCGTTTTAAATATGCTTGACTCACAACAGCATTTTAATTAAAGTTATTACTTTAAAGCACCTCCAGGACTTGAAAGTCTGTAGTTCGCGTGAAATCGACGTCACTTTAAAGACTTCTAAAAAAGCTGAAAATCACACACGAATAAATATTCTAGCTCCACTCTGGTAATCATTTGTGTTCCAACGTTGCAACGACGCACGAGAGAATATTTGACGAGGAAAGCATGCCTCTGTTGCGTTTAGAAATTAGAACCCTCTGAATGCACGGATATACCACAATACTCAAGTTATACGCGAGTGTGTAATATATTTATATATTTGTGAGGATGAGCATTTTTAGGGTTGGACGGTACGTGGCAAGTGTAAGTTTCCAAAGAAATTTTAAAAAGCATTATCAAGCGAAGCGTATCCTTAGCGAATTCAAAACGGTATGTATTGTGCAGTGAATAATATTGTGTAATATATTACTAAATATTGCTTAATAACAAAATAAATAATATTAGATGTGTAATAGCAGAACTCCGTATAAATTTTGCCAACGTATTTTATAATATTATGTCATATGGACAAAAGTTTTTAAAAGCATTATAAAAGCTGCAACAAAAATATGGAACGTGAAAAAATGGTAATGATTTTACTCTTAATATATTGCTTAATACAAGATAAATAATTTATGTTAACATTATACGCTAAAACAAGCTAGACATACTGAATTAATACTGAATATGCTCAACAGTATGTTGATGTTAGGGATTAGTATGTATCGATGCAGGTGAATAGCACACATTGGAATGTGAAATAACATGTAGTCAGCGTGTAGCATCGACCAATTTATTATTTAATATATCTAATCCAATAAACCAATATAAAATAAACACACCATTCATCCATTCACCATATATTATTGAATAATATAAACGATACTTTGTCAAACATAAAAGTTTTATAAATATACTAATATGACTTGAAATAAATATATAACTTGAAATAAATTATATGATATCGACTAGTATAAAAGATATGTACAATATGTAGTTACCTACATATCAGCCACTGTGATCTGTATATTCGAGACTATCTTCAAAAATTAGTGTGAATTATTGAACTACATCGATCTCAAAGGACTGTGTCAAAAGAGGAGCAGAGTAGATGGACGGTTATTTTCGTCAATGCACAATAAATCAAGGAGTGACGTAAACGGAATGCACAGCAATAGTTCAATGTATTTAGTACGAGGCCTTGTGTTTTATTGAACAACAGACTGATAAAAAGCGGAGAAATTAATCCTCGCAACTGTATCCTTTCGAAGAAAAAGCAAAGAGAAGAAGAAAATAAGATCAAAACTTGAGAAAAAAACGTTTTTCATGATATGTATTTCCTCTTGTTTAATCTTCTTTTCTATTCTCAGAGCTCCATTAAAGTTACCTCCTTTCGAGAGTTTCAAGCATGTCCCATGATAAAACATTATTCTAACGGAAACGCACGTTGGAACTAATGGTCAAACATTATCATGCAGGATAAATCTCTTCCTCTTAACCAATATCGATTGCCTTTGCGTCAACAATAAAATATAAATTAACCTGCAGTTTGATATAAAGCGAAACTGTCTGAACGAAAACAGTATGTTCCAGAAAACATGATATTTGAAATATTGCCTCAATTATTGATTTCGCGAGAGATGAAAAAAATGTATATATTTGTTTTATTATTTTTCGAATGGAATTCGATTTTATTAAATTATCAAATTAAAACATACTAAATTTGATCATTCTGTATGAAACAGCCATTCAAAAATTTGTGAAAATTTCATCACTAAAGATAAATTGCGATAAAAACTAGGAGATACGTTATTGTGTATTATCCACAAATAGCTTCCGTGCCAAAAAATTTATAACAATTTTACTGATATGAATAAAAAACTATAATGGTATAATATTATATTATGCATAATATTATACTATCAACGAATAGACTTTGAAAGATATTGTAATGAAAAAATTTCATTAGTGCAGATAGTAATGATATATACATTATAGTATCAATACAGTGAACCATTGACAAGCAGAGATTTTGTATTGATTACAACTTGATATGTACATACTTTGTAACAGGCAACATCGAACAATATATAAATATATACACATATGTATGTATGTAGTATGTAGTACTTACATAAGCAGCATTAAACGTTTTTGTTTACAAATTAACCGCTGACAGAATATTCAATAAGATATTAACATGAAAATTCACCCTATATCAAATAAATACATGGGTATTATGTGAGAAAAGAGACGGAAAAACACGATATGAATAGGCTGCAATGAAAATTAACCTTTTTCACTCATTCGGTCAGAATCTACAAGTCGGTGAATTGTTTCATTATTGTGCGTCGTACAAGTATCATAATTCATCTATAAAAAAAATATGCTGGTTTTTTGGTTGTTTACTTTATGCGATTTAGTTTAGTCTTTTTACTTATATTACACTATTATACATTTTATAATATTAAATATGAATATGAATAGATTCAAACATCAATACATCAAGCATGTGCATATGTTTACAAACATTGAAAAATAAAAAATATTCAGTCTGAGAAGGAATAAGCTATCGGTATATCATTCTAAATATCGAACTTCGACCGAGTCCGACTGGCGCGATAATTTTCTTGTCTTGGACATAAATGCGATAAACTTTTAGCAACGATGGCATTTTAATACTTATGCATCTAATCGTAATAAACAGCGAGGCCGACGTAAATATTTTTTATGCAATAAAATTCGTTTTTCTTTTTGCTTCGCAAATATTAGTTTAAAAAATTCACGATTCGAAAATACGAATTATTTCATAATCATAATTAAAGAAAGAAAGAAGATTCTGGTTATTATACATTTTTGTAAACATAATAACGATAAAATGAAATATTACTAACACACAATAACGTTTTGATTACTGCAAAAGTCTGTCTTCTCTAGATTTGCTAATTTGTTTTTTTAACTAAAATACATGTATATCGATGCGAATAAATTTCCATAGTTTATTAAAACTTTTCCTCTATTGATAATATCAGTGTCAAATAGATAACATTTTTATCGTATTAAAGTTTAATGCGTCATGTAACGCTTAAATTAGCATTGCTATTATGTACTGTTTTTGCGCAAAATGACGTAAAAAGAAGATTATAAAACGATTTGTAATTTTGCTATAAAAAAGGAAGACTTTTCTTTTTTATGAACTTTGCTAATGTTGGAGATATTAGTTTTGATAGATATCACTTTTTAATCAAAGATATATGTTGATCTATGCTTATATCAGTGGTTAAAAATACCAATTAAACCTTATTTTTAATTCTATATAATTTGACTTGAAAATTTACTAACCATAGGTTTATAAATAAACAGTTTTACATTATCATTAAAATATTAGATCTTGTTATAATTATAATAGTATTATTATTGACATTAACCAACTTTTCTTATTACAATTATTAATTTCTAGATATCAAACTAAGGAATTATAATCAATAGTAAGTAAATACAGGACTTTAAATAAATAAAAAATCTTTACAATGAAGAATCATATAATGCAACAGAAAAGTATGCTATATCACAAATTATAATACTGATACAGACAATTGCAAATAAAAAAAATCAATACATGTATCTATTATAAATAATATTTGATCAAACTATCAATAGTATTGGAATATTAATAGCATTGAGACTAACACCACTGATAGTACTATTCACAGCAATATTAGTACTAAAATTATTTATATAATTTACAATATTGTATGTTATTTAATTACTATTTGCTATTATTGTTGTTCAAAATCGGAAAGATTAATAGCAAGTATTTATTTCTAATCCTTTTTCCTATAGCTCCTAATTTTCTTATAGTATACAATTTGTCTACGCGAATTCAAAATAAATAGAATATAAATCAAAAATATTGCTGCTATTAATGTATTAAACCATCTTTATTTTAATTAAACTAATTCCTTACTAAGATAACTTTTTCATCGAGTAGGATAAAGATACAAAAATATTATCATCAAATATTTCTGACGATAAAGAAACCGATTCATTAGTCACACAATTCTCACTATTCTACAGGTTGTTGGTGTTATTAAAGAGACAAAGTCTTGGCATTGATGCAGCAAAATCTTGGAATCAGTTACCTTTGAATGTCCAAATAGTAATAATCTCGTAGTGGGTTAATAAATTTCTATTTTATATCTAATTTTATTGAACGTATAATTTCGTAACATATTACATATATTTCTTTAAAATAATATTAAATAATAAACGAAATTTAAATAATTACATTTGAATTTTTCCGTGGAAACTCAATTCCTCCTCGAGTTCATAAAAATGTATCCTTATTACAGAATTGCATCATACCAGACATAATTACACGATCTTTTTATTGCGTTATACAATTGAAAATTAACATTTTATGCATGAGGGCACAACGCAATGTTTGTAATAACGAGCCAATAACGAACAATAGCAGCAGTACTGCAATTATCAGTAAATACTAATTATTATTCAAAATAACATTTCATAAAACATCGAAATACTAGATACTATTGACTATTACTATTCTGAATATTCATTATTTACTATTTACTATTATTTACTATTATTTACTATTTATTCATTATTTACTATTATTTACTATCATCGTATATTTTATCATTACAAAGTATAATTTATTCGAAACTCTTGTTAAAAAGGTAGACTGCATACATATGTGGTGAAAAGACTACTCTCTTGTGTTCCATACTTTATACTGAACCGCTTTAATTTGTGCAACTAAATTTCAATGCGGACTGTGCTATAAAAAAGGCGTACAATTGTACGCTTTTTTCTTCTCAAGTGGAAACATATGCGTTGTATACACACAGTGAAGTGAAAATTCAAAGTGAATCACATTCGATTACGGTAAATTAAAATATTTCACGAAGCTCTGCCGAGTTATCAAGCAAGGGAATCTGATATCAATTTTCAATGAACAAAATATTTACGAACGTGAAAGTTGATAAAAAACGGGGTACTTGAACCTAATGAATAACTTTTATCGAATAACATTTCAACAACGTATTGTGTATTTATGTAGTGATTTTCAATTAGTAGTAAAATTAGTAATAAAATAATATTGAAAAAGGATGAAGACAAAAGATTAAAACTTTTTCGAAAATAAATTATGATTACAAATTTTATTGACTTTTTAAAAATTTAACAAACACATGAGTTTTTCATTTCTAACATTTTTTTCACATTTGGAATTTTCAACACTTAATGGATATTCATAAAACGATCATATACTGTTTACAAGATAAGTAGTATCATTATTTTGAATATTGACTATGAGAAACGTGTTACATTATCTGTGACATAAGCGATTTCATAAGCATTATGATAGGAATATTTTGTTGATGTATAAGATTTAATTATGTAACGTTGTTAATTATTAATTTACAATGACGTATGCCAGACCACTGCAATTTTGATAAAATGATGTTTTATTAATGTATCATTCTCGGTATTATGATATATCATTCTCCACAAAGAAACTAAAGTTATAATTTAGCTTTCTGCAAAACTAAACACGTGATATTTTCAGCAGCTGAAAAACATGATTAATTCAAATTCTCAGAATTCTGATTTACAGTACGTTTCAGTACTGATTTACAGTACAGTTCATACGTCAATTCTGATTGACGTATGAACAAAATCGATTGAAAAGCAAAAAGAGAAATAATTTAAGTGTCCGAAGGCTGGCAATAGCTAGTTTCTTATTTATTCAAGCAAGTAATACTAATTCTAAAAATGTATATCTATAACTGAGTTATCGTTACTGTATAATAATATACAAAAAGGATAATGTATTCAATATATACATAGAATTATGTGGAAACATACAGCAAAGATGAATTAAACGAGGAAAAATGCGAGGCTGAACTTCGTTTAGTTCTTAAACTAAGATAGTTCAGTTTCGGGGAAGTCATAATGACTTTATTCAATATTACTTCGTTTAAAGTTCTGTTCCTGAAAAACATCATTCACGCTTATTATTACTATGTTGTTATACTGTCTTGCAAATAAATGCAATGACTAGCAATGTTCTTGAATGACAAGCATGTATACGGGAAGTGTACTAATTACAGCATACGAGTAATTAGTAAATCAACAAGTCCTATTATTATCATAACATTATTTTTAGTCTATACCAAAAATATGGAAAATCATAATTTTAAAATTACTTTTTAAATAAGAGATAAAAAGAATATGGTACAAAAAGTGCATTGGGACGATAAATATAAATTTTTGTTTTTAAGAAATACGATAATGCTTAATTCTCCTATTTCGAAATTTTAATAATAAATTTCCAATATAGACGCGATTTATTGCCTTTAATTTATAAATGGGCATAATCAGATTCGATTAGAACTTACATAATTCCGAGATTTACGCATTTTAGCGACACGCATATATAACTTATGGGATGACCTAATATAATATTTCAGTCAAAATAAATATTATTTAAGAATAAAATGCGGAAATATAATCCTCGCTCTGTCGATTCCTAACGTCCAGAAAACTTTTAATAGCCAGAGGTAAGCATGACGCATTAAAGGAGATTGAAAAACTTTTGATGGAAATATGTTGGCAGACATTTCGAAAATACAGAAGGGTAACAATATTCGAAAAGTTTGAAGTAGGACGAGAAGAAACATAAATTCTGCAAGAATTATGATTACGATTCAGAGACGGTGAATAATGATTTTTTTGCCTAATTGCAGATGTTCTATTGTGTAAAACAAGGTTAAGGAGAAAAAATGGAACAGATATGTAAGAAGGTGAAACTTTGTTTTACGATATTTCGGAAATTTAAAAAGAGCATGGTACATATTCCGAAAGTTTGAAGCAGAAAGTGGAGAAACACGAAATCTGTAAAAATGTTCAATTGTTGGTGTTCTAACACTAATAAGATAAGACATATTTATTCTAATAATATGTAAATACAACTTTAAAGATGACCATATGGTAGTCGTTGCAACTTCAAATAAAATATTTAAAAAGCTTTAAAGTATATTGCTCAAAGTAACTAGAACATTTTATTTCCACGAAATAACACAATATCTTTTCTAAGCATTGATCTGTACTGAATTTTACAGTACATAAGTGTTCCTTTCAAGATACTGATTTAAAACTTTGGAGTTTACACATTTAAATTGTTTTAAATCCAATTAAAGCAAAAAGGTCGTCTTTGACGCAAACATTTTTTTAGTAATGTATTTAATAGTTCTAACGCATCTTTTATGTTTCCAGAGAAAATGTAAGTACAAAAAATATTGGAACGAATGTACCTACGATTCATAAATGAAAGCAAACATTGAAAAATATGTGTGCGTATGAATCTTTGATTTCCACATGATTACAATATTTATAAATGTGTTGAATAAATGCATTTTAAATGAATGAAGTAATTAAAGGCGATATGAATCTAAATCTCTTCCAATGTTTAATTTTATGAATAAATTTTAAATGAATAAATTTTTTCAAATTTAGAAATTAAATAAGTTGCAATAGTTATGAATCGAGATATAGAAAATTATTGTATCGTTTATTTGAAATGAATGTACGTGGAAATTCGTTCGTATAATATTGCAAATGACTAATACCGTGCGCATTAAAAATTTGTAAATTATTTTGTGTGTGTATGTGTGTGTATGTGTAATTTAATATTCCTTTAGACATAATTAAGGAGATTATGCGTAGAATGACGTGCGTATAATCTAACTCCGTATCTGGGATTCTTTTATTCATACAATCATTTTTGTGGAATTTCACTTCATTCATTTTTGTTGAAATTGATATATTAATCATTGTAAAAATGTACTCATATAACGACAACATACAACTTCCTCCGTTTCGATATCGCTTTACTGGAACATTAAGTAGAATTCTATGTAATCGATTATTAAAAAATTTAACTATCATTATTCAAACGAATATATTTCTATAAACAATAAACAATAATTTATTTAAAAAGGAAAAAAATAAATGTTAAAAATGATGTGCAGAAGAAAAAGCATTTGCTGCAAATGAAAGTACAGTTATTCTAATACACATTATCTAGAATCTAGACCTACTCAAGAAAAGAAACATTGGCGTTTGGCCTGCATATATTAGATATATAATAGAAAGCATTTGAGATGATTATATATATAACAATGTACCTACTATAATTTAAACTATATTTGCGAAATAGTTGATTATACTTACAAATGTTAATTACCATTAATAAACGATATTTTATATTAAATTACCTTTCATCCCATGATACAATGCCATTCCTGATTTATTAACTATTTTCATCTCAATAAGATACAATCATGTTATTGAAATTAACATTCAATAATTAATACCTAGATTCATCCATAATGGGTAAGTTCATTAGCGTAAATATGTAGAAGGAATTTTAATGAAGATTTTTCACGTTTTATTATTTCGTAATTTCTAGCATTGATTACCTAACATGATCCTACCTTAAACGTTTTCGTTGGAAGGGTGGGAAAAGAAACATAATTTATCGAATTATTGCTATGTGAATGTCTTGGTACGATGAAGAAGAAAAAGAAAACGAAAAAGAGATTGAACTCACCGCTAATCAACGATTCCAGATTCTCGTGACTGGGGCTCATAAAACTTTTAGGCACAGGCAAGCCAACAATGAGACATTTTATAGCTAATCGCCACCTGCTGGCCTCTCGTAGATTATCTTCGTATTTGTCAAAGCTGCGGAATCGTAGCGTAATCGTGGTCCTTTCTCGTCTCTTGATACCTTTCATACGTGCCTTCTTCAGCGTGTACGCATAAATATAAAGATAGGCCGAAGTGTCAAACTCGTCGTAGGATTGATATGCTTCCACAGACTCGACCAGCTTAAATTGAGATCTCGAGGTACCTGGTCCACAAACACAGCTTCCCGCGCTTTTGCGTTTCGAACGCATACATCTGCACCCTATTATGTCGTTTAGAACGATCGTTTCAACCTTCGTCGCACCATTATTGTCTTTCTCTAAGCTGAGACCCTTTTCTGTTAGTCTCACCTTGTAGTAAGTGTTTTTCTTCGACGTAACATAAAATGTTTCCTCAAGAAGAGTGTTAGAATGCACTTGACCACCGTCCTCCATGACACACTGATGATTGTCTGTCATTCAGTAAGATACGCCAATCACATTGATAATCATACCATAAGAAGATCATTATCGTGGTAATTAAGGCACGTGATAAACAGACATCTCTTTCCTATCTTGATAAAGTTTCCTTTATTGCCACGGTAAAGAATTGTTGCTTTGTACCATTCCATTTAAGTAAGAGTTTCCAATTCACTTAACGAGTTAATTTCTCTTGCTAGATTCTTTCATTCTCTCAGACATTTTTTCATCATTTAATTACTTGAACTGTTGTGTTGCGAATTTAATGAAGCACGTGCAGTTTCCCGAGTAATACACTCATTACATTATCTCTTATTAAAGAATCCATTTTACGGGAGGACGGTATTTAAATCACGACCACATAACATAGTCAAGGTTTTTTCCGAACCATGTACGATTAATCAAAAGAATGTACTACTCTGCATTTCGATTAAAAGAAATTATCTCACCATTATCTCGGCTTCTTCTGTACTTGCGCGCATTCGAACATCAAACTGCTTCGAACACACCGAAGTCACGGCATATACTGTTTATGTAAAACTTGAAACTTGACGGACCGATTGCAGGAGCACCCCAGCGCTACCTTGTGTTGGTAAATTGCAATTCACCAACATGTTTCCTGTGCAAGGAAACTACATATGTATATTTAATATGACGGCGAGGTTTTGTACAGTTGGTAAAAACGAATTGACGAAGTCATAAAAATAATCGTAAACTCTACTAAACGTTAAATTTACATGTTCCAGCAATCAAAATAGGAATTTAAAACCTATTGGGGTAGATAAGGAACCAGGGCCCTGTTCAGGACCGTACAATGTAAGAATTGTTTCTTGTTTTGTAGTATACTTAAAAAAAGTTTATATAATAATTCATTTTAGATGTACATAACCTGGTATTTTTACAGAATATATATATATATATTCAATCAAAAAGTTTTATTATAATATATATATATTACATAAAATTTCCAAATACCGGCTCAGAGTAGGGCTATATCAATCGATTGTTGACATTTAGTATTTTAATTTATGACTTTACTATATCGGTTCTACAAACTATACTTGTGATTTTTGAGTAAAGCTTCAAAAAATAGTTCGTTTTCTTTATAAATTGTCTTTATAAATTATAGATTTATCTAATCTGTAGAATTAAGACTGTTTTTATATACATATTTTCTCCATTTTTGTTATTCTACACGTGCAATATAATCATATTTTTCTTTGATAACACTAAGTAAATATTTCAGTTTTAATTTCAGTTTATTTTCTTCTCCGACATATATTGAATACATATATTGTACTATATGTAAAAAAATTGTTCTAGTTGTACATATATATATATATATAAATGTATTTATAGTTAATCAAATTGAAAATGTATAGAACTTGTTTCCATCTTATTTACTGCTTTTATCAAATGAAACAAATACATTTCCTTTTAGAAATTAATTTATTTCTATATAAATAATATCGAGTGAAAATTATAAATTAATTTCTTCAAAAAATAAATTAAAAAAACAATAACAATCTAATTTACATTAATTTAAACCGTATCCAAACATATGTATGTATAATATACTAAGCACATTACTGAATATTGTACGTAGCTTAAATTAAATATTTAAAAAATGATTGTTTTATCTCTTCATGTAAAAGTTTATGTTTTAAAAAAAGTTATATATATATTTTTAACGATTGTATATAGTAATTTCTAAAATTTATATTAAATAATTTTTTTTCTTTATCTTGGCAATTCTGATTTAGTGATACATTTATATACGCATCAAAATTACTAATCTAGATTTATGTAAAGATGAATAAATTTGTTTATTTTTAAGTTTATTTCTACTTTCATTTGGATGAAAAATTAATATAAATTTATACATTAAGTTGTTCACTCCATAGTTTTTACATAGTTAGTATTCATTGTGCCAATTTTGCATTCTCTAACAGCGCCCCCTTGGACATCCGTTTACACGTGTCTATCCGATTTGTCTATAAGCTCGTCTGTTTCTTTTCCGGTGTATCAAAATGGTAGGGTGGTGCAGTGGCATTGTTATATTTATAAAATCAATAGAATTTTGATTTATCTGTGTTAATCGATATAAATAAAGTTCTTTGTTAAATTTGAAAAATGTTAAAGAAAGTTAACCGAAATTATTTTCTTTACAGGGTATCGATATAAATCATAAACACGATAGGAAGGTTCGGCGCACAGAACCTAAATCGCAAGATGTCTACTTACGACTTCTCGTCAAAGTAAGTGTTTTACATGCATTTCTAAATATATATATTTTTTATTACCTTTAATTTTGTACCAGTTGTATTCTGTATTTTATTTACAAACTAACGCCACTCTTGTAACTTGTATTGAAAGTTAATTGTGTATTACAACTGATCTAATATTATATTGTTGTCATAAACACGTGAGTTTTGAAACAGATAAATTTTTTTGCGAACCGCACTCTGTGTCAGTACTGTTATAGTCTGATCCAATTTGAACGTTCGCTAGAAAAATTTAGTCAACTTTCCTATTCCGTCTTTTTTCTTTATATAAAAGACGATTATATTAGCTGACACAATGCTACTCAGAAAGTTTATAAAAGTTCATATTTCTTATTAAGAAATTATATATTATTGTGTTTTAATGCAAAGTTTGTATTGTTTTTTTTTTATAATTTTGTAATGAAACTGGTAAAACATTATTGTGATTTTTTATCAAAGTATCTTTTTATACAATAATAATATAGAAGTATATGGTTTTATTTTTGTTATAGCTTTACCGTTTTCTGGCAAGACGTACAAATTCTAAGTTTAATAAAATTGTTCTTAAGAGACTTTTTATGAGTAAAATACACCGTCCTCCCATATCTCTTGCACGTATTGTCAGGTTTATGAAGAAACCTGGACGAGAAAATGCTATTGCAGTAATTGTTGGTACAGTGACAGATGATGCTAGGATTTTTGAAATTCCTAAACTTACAGTAAGCAATAGAAATAATTATCAGAATTTAATTTTGAGTTTGTATAAATAAAATATGTTTTGTATTTGCTTGAAAAAATTATTAATGTATAATTTCATAATTTTTTATAGGTTTGTGCTCTACGTGTTACGGAAAGAGCTAGAGCACGTATATTAAAAGCTGGAGGTGAATTGATCACTTTTGATCAATTGGCATTACGTACACCTATTGGAGAACGAACAGTTTTAATGCAAGGTCGTCGTAAAGCTCGTGAAGCAGTGAAACACTTTGGACCTGCACCTGGTGTACCACACTCTCATACAAAACCATTAGTACGCTCAAAGGGTCGAAAATTTGAGAGGGCAAGAGGACGTAGGCGTAGCTGTGGTTATAAAAAATAAATTTTGTTTATTTGCCATCGTTTATTGTACCATAACCTTACATTGACTTGCAATATTTAGACAGTTTGTCTATTTCTACATTCTTTCATATAGCAAGTTTAGGTGGCTGGAAAATAAATGTTGGCTCCATAACAATATTTTTATATATTATTAATTCCTTCACTTTTTATGAAACGTACAATTGAAATTATAATTTCAAATAAGATGCAAATTTAGATACACCTGTAAGTAATATTTCATGTTCCATTTTTGTTTTCTTCCGTATTTTCTATTAACTCTTCCGGTTTTTCTTCGTCGTCTGATTGTGTTTCTTCGGAAGCAGTAACATCTGGGAAGTATTGTTTTGATTCCTCTATGCCCTTTTCCAGATTTTCACTTACATGATAAGGTCCAATACCTGCAAATCCTAAAAACGCTTCACATTCTACTTTTTTTACAACACATACAAATATCTCGTATCTGAAAATCAACATTACATTTTTATTTTTAATTATAAATTTCAAATTTTTCTTAATATTTACCCTGTTCTTTCTTTTGTATTCAATTCAAATTCCGTAATATTCTTTGCTATAAGTTTTGCTTCTAGTGGCTTATCAGATTCAAAAATGCCAAAGTTAACTACTTCGTCTTCAAATTCTTGTAAAACCATTTTCAGCTCATTCTTTCTCATGTAGTCATATTTGAATACTACTATAGGTACCTTCGTAGTTTTATCTTCATACTTTAAAATTATAATACGTGACATATAATATTTATTTTAGACATATTAAAATTTAAAACTTACGTGATATGTAGTATTGGTATATGTTGGAAAAATAGTACGAAAAACAATTGCCTTATTTCGACAATTTGGTGGTGTCCATACGATTGGAAAAATTTCATTTTCGCTTGTTATATACGCAGGGCGATGTCGACCAGCGTAACTGAAGAAAAGGAGGAAGTTGCTTAAATTTGGATTAATGTGAAAGTTAATTTTAGAATTGTCCTACCACAAATTGTATTATTATGAAAGATATATAATTTTAAGTATTATATGTTCTACGTATTTACATACCATTCTTCAGTAAGAATTGTTTCCGTATTGGGTAATTCCGGTTCTCCAAATAAAAGATTTAACAAGTATTTATGAACATCAATTTCTGGCTTTGTTTCGCTAACTTTTAATCGCATAAACATACATTTCCCATCTAGAAGTAGTTGTTTAGCATTTGATGATAATACGTAATTAGACTGTAAAATTGTTTAATTTGGAAAGTCTGCTTTTGAATAATTTTTGTTAGTGACATATTAAATATATTACTTCATTAAACATCGTAGATAGAATGTCTTCATCGAGTCGTTTTCGTATTTCTTGTTCGACAGTGTAATTTCCTATTAGTATTTCTTCAACCAATTCTATGTACGGAGGGCTAGATCTTTTATCTCTTTTATGACATTCTTCATCCTTAAAAACCCACGGAAAAAGTAAAAGGCAAGTTTCTTTGCTTAGTGAAGTAGTCAGATACAACATTTCGGCTTCATATCGTGCTATACCTTCCGCTTCTATATTAAATAGAAATTACACGAAAATTTATTATTACAAATAGTGAAAATTAGACATTTCATTGTAGTATTATATATATATATATATATATATCTAATAACCAATTAAAAAATAAAGCGTGCATTATGTGGCTCCAGGACAATAAACAAATTTTCTTTATATAAAATTGAAAATAAAGAAATAATGATCTGTTTGTGTGTGCGTGCAAGGTAATCGTTATAGTAATATATCTGTATCTTTTTTACGAGAGATCTTGCGAAACCTTTTCGAGCCTTCTTTGCAGTTTCTTTAGCTATTCTAGTTTCTTCAATAATTTTTAATCGTTTCATTTCTTCTGGACCTCTTTCCGATACATCTAAAGAAAACCTACACGTGTACGTTTATTTTAATAACTTTTATTTAAACAATGCTAATTTTTAATAGCTACTTGTTTTATTAAAAATTATGTATTTTACATACTCGTGTTCCTCGTTATTTTGTACTCGTTGCAATTCCATTGTTAATACTTTTAATAATTGTGGGCAGTCAGCACCAAATATAAGATTTACCATCCGACCATTCTAGTAGGATTGCATTCATTGTAGCTTTAAAATTTATCTTAATTATATATTAAACTTACGTGTATGAACATCCATGTTGGTTCACTTTTCCCTTGAAAACGTTCTAAGTTCGTAATATAATCGCACATTGCCTATATTTATAGTAATACACAGTAATTATATACTTAACATCTATAATTCTTTACAATTATAAAATTACCATGGCGTAGCTCAACGTATCTCCTCCAATTTCCATTTTGATTTTTTTAAGAGTGCTTACCATCCCTGTGCAGGGTCCACTCCATTCTGAATATATGTCGACCACTGAAAGGTTATTAAAAACTTTACACGTAACATTTTTTAAGTTTCTATTCAAGCTCAGTTTTAAATAGGTGACTTATACATTCCTATTAACCCTGGTTTTGTAAGAAGCTTCTCCCATTCCTCGTTATTAGAAATTTCAGTTTGTAATGCCGCCGGTGTTGTCTTTTTAGCCATCTTTCGCGCAGTCCTTAAACCACCCTATAAAAAAATAATTTTTGAGTTCTCAAACTCTAATAGTAATCTATTTAATGATCGAAGATTTTAAATCATTTCACTAAAGTACATAAACGGAATGGAATTTAAAAATTAATTATAATTTGCAATAATCGGAAGAACGCGGGTAAAGAGCAAGGTACCCTTTTTCGTCTCATCATGTTTGAAGTATATTAAACTTTTTTAAAATCAAGATATTTTGTTTTTTAATAACACTGGATTTAAGTTACTATTCCTTTGATCTGTCTCGAATGAAGTGCAGGCAGGAACTGTAATAACGGAATATCTCGGAGGAGGACCATTCCCTTCCGATTTATTGCACGGGGACATCGGTGACATGGAGAACACGCAAACTCTACCGATTAAGTTGGCTTCTCGCTGCACAAATACACGCACAGATAATTACAGTACACTATTAGCCTAAGGATAATACCGCAAGAATTTCCTACGTTTTCCTACCGACATGAAATATTAATGTTGCTCTAAATTTTACAATTATAACTGCGTGTATCGGTACTATGGTTCATAAGGTAGCACGATTTATCGAGCTGCATGAATAGTTGCACGATAAACCTACTACATTATGAAGCTCCTGTCAAAAGATATAAATTTAATCATTGCACATATTAAATCGATTATGAGACAGCAGGAAAGCTATTTCTTTCTTTTCTATTTGAATGATGGATAGCGAGACCGCGTGTAATATATTACTTCCGTATTATTTTATGATAGAAATTCACTTTCCTTTCCTTTTCGTGAAGAAATTTTCTTGTGGAAAAATTTTTCTCTATTTGATTTTATATTTTATTTTAGGAAATGTATATTTTAATTCCGGTTATTGCAGTCGTTTTGGTTAAAAATACTACTGAAAACAAAACTTTGAATTATTAAAAACAATTAGGTCATGTTTTTGTTACATATATTTACTTAATAAATCAAGAATCAAAGTAAATAAATTAAAACTTTGCTGATAACTGAGCGGCGTTGAAATGCGCGTTTCTTGATTGCCATCTATCCTTGTGATGTCACGAGTATGCCTTTCTGCATGATCGTATACGTATTCGACCATGCTCTGATGTGTACGCGCGCCAGTGTGGTGTTGTATAGCGAATTAAGAAAGCGAGTTGTGTAGCGCCGTTGCACACTTGTGACGTTACGATGTTCTTCGGGTATATTCGGTACGTGATCCGAAACGTTCGGATTGTTTAATTTTTAATTGCTTATAACTTTTACGTTTAATAATTTTTGAAAAAAGAGAATACGTATCTGAAATTTTTGCTTCCCAAATTCATCTACATAATCAGTGAAAAAATGAAATATGTTCCACTAAAAATTGTATACATTTATATCTTTCTCCCTCTTAAATTTACGTTTTGTCATATAATTATATAGCATGTAAAATGTTCGTGTCTATAAGTTTTACTTCTGTTTGCTAAATAATGACATAATTATGAAGTAACACGCAATATAGACACGCTAAAATTGCTCATGTTGAGGTTGTCTGATAGAGGAACGAGTGGATGAATTTATAATAGAAAATATATTGAAATAAGTATAGGTATAAGTACAGGTATAGTGTATGCTGATCCAGATCCTCACTCTTACAGTGTTACAATATAATAGAAGAAGCTATGATAGCATATATTTATAGCAAAAAGGACATTACCAAATGTTAACCTTGTAGCTCTAGCTGAAGGCTACAAGAAACAGCAACAGAAATCTACTTATAGCTCTTCTGTTTCTAGACCTTATAAACCAAAACAAAATTTATATTCAAGGGTACAATAATATGGACCTCTCCTTATTTCTATATTGTATTCTCTTCATAACAACGATCTCCAGGTCACGGATATACAAAAGAAGAGGTGTAGAGTTTTTCTTGAAGTAATTACTTCAACAGCTCAGTTAAAATTAGCGATATCTCTTAAGAATACAATAATATAGAATAAAATAAAATGTATATAAAAAATTATTTTTATTCATTTTTTGAAAATTATAGGCTTGATTAAATATGAAGCTTAAATTTGTTATTGTAACTCCTTAAATAAAAACTGTTATGAATTATTATGTATGTATATTGTGGACATACCGATTCAATTTAAATAGTATTGTACTCCTAGGTGGCGTTAGCATCAAGTGATGGAATTTTATAAAAACACCGCTCTTGTAAAGTAATTTTTATGATAAAACACTAATGAATGCATCAGTCTCCACGTAGAAAATAATGCATCGATTGATACAATATACATACATATGTATATATTCATAATTTCTTTCAATGGTAGCTTATGTTACACAAAATATATAACTTTATATTATATTCCTCACTAACATCATGGCATTTTGTTGTGTTATATTAAATATTTAATCAGCACTTTAAGACATAATAATAAAACGTGATAAAGATGATAATTTCATTTTATGATATTCAGATATTTTAGCAGCATAACATTTCAGGTTGTACAATACAAACTTGTGCAGTGTTACCACTATAATAATAAATAAAATTATTTACGTTTTACATTAATGTATATTTAATTTATTTATTAGAATAGTCCTTTTAATATTTTCAACATTCTTATGTTAATCTTCATAACTTACATTTTTTCTTGCATTCTAGGATTGAGAAAGATGTTATGAAAAATTCTGTTGTTTATAATCAATGTAGAGCTATGTAGTTTTAGTTTAAATAGTTTTTCCATTAAAACAAAAGATATGATTAACACGCAATCATCCATTTATATACTTTGCATACACATTTACCGTTAACAATACAGATAAAATGAAATGTGAACATCGATTACGCCATCTAGATGTATTTTAGATACGAGTATTAGAGTTCGCTTTTCTCTTATTCTCCCCTCCTTTCCTACCATTTCCTTATCTGAATCAGCTGATTATTGTTTTCGTATTTTCAACGAATCTGACCATTACAGTAGTTATGATACGTGATACCTTTTAACGAACGATTTTTCGGGAGAACCTCGTCGGCGCGTCAAAGCGGAGAGCGGATCTGACGATCTCTTGCAATAAGGAACACCATCGACGCGCTTGAATATTTCGAACAAAAAGATTAACGTTTCGCGGGCGGGGTGACATCACTATCGTTTTCTGGTTGTGTTGTGTCAGTCACTTACAGAATGACGCAGTAGAAGGTCGTCTCAGAGATGGCGAGCTTCCCAGTATGAAAATACAATTTTATGGCGAGGTAAATCGGAGATTCTATTTGCTGTTAATCCAAAAACGATCGAAACGGAAAAAATTTGCTTGTAAGACAAATAATAACGACGGTCGGGAAAGGAGAGATAGCTTTGTTGTGAGAAACTTCATTCTACCCCTTTGTTCTACGAAATGTCAGGGTCGTTATTTTAATGTTAGTGTTCATTTATTTTATTCAAATTTAATATATTTGTATTATTGCAACAGAGATCATGAAAGTTTTCGTTTCATCGTCTTTCGACATTTGTGTTTCTTTTTTACTAATCGTCCCTGAGTGTACACGACGAACAGCTGTAGTTGGATTGTGTAATATTCTTTAATAAGTAAAATAGATTCTTCCACTACTTTTTTGTTACTCATTTTTATATTATCAAATATACAGATATTATATTTCGTAAATTCCTTATACAAATAACAATATCTTTGATTAATTATTTATTTCGTCGTTTCGCTTAATTTTTATCTGTTATATCTCATATTATTATTAATAGAAATGTGTGTTGCATATATTTGATATTTATGCAAATAAATTATGAATACGTAATGTATACAGATTCTTAATCTATATTTTTTGCACATTACTATACTTTTTAATTTAAATACCTGTTTTAGGTTTATATAATGTGATATTTTGGTCTTTAAATTTACAAGTTTTTCTGTTTTATATTAACACAATGTACGTAATGTATCATAAATTTAAATTATGTTTCTTTAGAGATATTTATAATTGAAATACGACCTTGTTATATAGTGATTTTTGTTAACTTTAAATAAATTTTTAATGAGAAGATTTAACGACACAAAATATTGAGTTTATTAAGATTACAGTTCATTTATTGTTTGTGGAAATTATTAAAAATTATTTGATCATTATATTTTTATAATAATAAATATAATAAAAATAAATGTACAATATTGTTTCCATATATTCATCCATAACGATATTAATATAATTTTCTTTTCTTCGTGACTTATTAAATATTATAAATGATTATGTAATTATTCTTGTAGTTAATATTGCTTTATATGTATTTATTGTTAGGTAAAAATATTCAGTTTGGGAAAGAAAAAATGTCTGCAGACTCTCCAAGGCGTGGTGTGCATAAAGGAGTACAAGTTGTATCACCTCAGCCAATAGTTGATCGTTCAATTATAGATAGTGTTGCAGGAATAATTAATGATATTGTTCCACAGGTTGGTACATTAAAATATTCTGTTGATGATCTTCTATTAAGATATATATTACATTGTTTAAATATAGGCTTATACTGGCACACCAAATTCTGAGAACAAAGAGTCTATATCATGGGCAAGGTTTGAGTATGCAGACATTAATGATCCTACCCTGTATCCAGACTACAATGAAGGCTCTAATACACCACCTTTATTATTGGTACTTGGCTATACAACTGGAGTTCAGGTTTGATCTTGTTCACTTGTCCTTTAAGTATTTACATTACTTGTGCAAAAGATTGCGTGTTAAAATAATTTTTTGCAATGTCTTTGGTGTTTTTTAAAAGTTACATGCAATTTAGACAGTCTTAAAGTAGGAAATATCCTTCAAAGAACATGTATGAATATGTATCAATTGAAATATGATTTAAGTTAAGTGTACATATTAGATACTGAGCATGAAGGGTCTTTATAGATTTATCAAGTTTCTAATTATAGAACACTGTTCTTGTGTAGTAGTTTTAAAACTGTGTCTGTGTTTATGAATGACTTGAATCTTATTTTATTTAGGAGGCATAATATGTAAACAAGCACATTCATTATCAAAATAACAAGGTACATGTAGTTTGCAGAGATAATAATATGATATTTGAAGTTTGATGATATAAAAGAATTCATATATTTAAGTTGAGCATTTATGCTTTAAACTTTGTTTAGAAAACTCATAATTATTATAGAATATAATGTTGTATCTTATATTATAATGTTGTTTTAAAAGTGATATTGTAAAGTCAAAGTAACAAATATTATTTAATATAGGTATGGTTAATAGCAGCAACTGGAGAAGGAACTGAAGTGTTATCATGGCGACAAGGTGTTGTTCGTACTCTGAGAATTTTACCAAATCCAAAGACTGATGATGAACATGTTGATTTGTTTGAATTGAAACGGCCAATGGTAGCAATATGTGATTCAGCTGGACCTGGACCACAATTTTGCAACATTAGTTTCATTTCATTAAAAACTGGGGAACAAGCTAAAAGCATAAAATTTAAAAATCCTGTTTGTGACATTTTGGTAAATAAACGATCCATAGTAGTAACATTTTTAGAAAAGATCGCGGTATTCGATGCTCGAACATTGGAAGATGTATTAACAGTTACTACTTGCTATGCCAGTCCTGGTCCAAATCCAAATCCTGTTACTTTAGGCACAAGATGGCTTGCTTACAGGTAAAAATACCCACGATTATAAAATCTTAGCAGTTATTTAAAGTAAATTACGTTTTGTTATAATAGAAAATATTTTTAGCGAAAAAAAGTTACTACCAGCAAAAAGAAGTAGCGGTGGTTGCGAAAGTGAAGGAGTTCAAAGTTATACAGCAACTGTTCTATATGCGGCAAAATCTTTAGGAAAAGGATTGCGTGGTTTAGGAGAAACAGTTGCATCCAGTTTAACTGGCAATTCAGTATCACCAGTAGTCATTAATAATACCAGCAGTGATGTAACTCAACCAGGAGTGATTACGATATTAGATCTCCAAGCAGCAAAAGAGGAGAAAGAATTAGACGATGCGAATATAGAGACTGTCGTTGCTCATTTTACTGCCCATAGTGATGCAATCGTTGCTATGACTTTTGATTTAAGTGGTGCATTGCTAATGACCGCTGACAAAAGGGGGCATGATTTTCATGTATTTAGAATTCAGCCACATCCAGGTGGTCCCACTTTGGCAGCAGTACATCATTTGTATATTCTACATCGTGGAGATACTACTGCGAAAGTGCAGGTACATATCTCTTTAAATCAAATTTTAATGTCTGTGCTTTTAAGACTTTATGTATTTTAAAGATTTGTGTTTTATTATAATAGGATATGGCTTTTTCGAGTGATACTCGATGGGCTGCGATATCAACTGTGCGGGGCACTACTCATGTGTTTCCTGTTGCACCATATGGTGGACCAGTAGGAATACGAACTCATTCCACACCTCATGTTGTAAATAGACTTTCAAGATTTCATAGAAGTGCAGGTTTAATGGACGACGGCACCAGATCTCATTCTCCCGTATCTCATACAGAGTTGCCTTTATCAGTGTATCCATATTCTAACCCAAGACTCCCTCCGTACCCTCATCCAACTGTACTACATCCTCTTGCACAGATACGACAACCATCTTCATTAAATCACATAAACAGTCAAGTTCAACAAAGGTAATTATTAATTATCTACGGAATTTACTATTATTGGGTAAATTTATTTATCGTATATTATATAGCAGGCCACAGCAACGACAACGACTGCACTCGGACGATAGTGGAACATTACCATTAAAAATATGTGCTTGTTTTGCACCTCCGAGAGCTTGGATGTATGCGCAAAGGGAATCTACTGCAAAAGTTATGAAGAGAGCAGTTGATTCTTTGTTTATTATGGCATGTCACGGAAATATGATACAATATGATTTAGAACCAAAACCAGCTGCAGGTGAATAAAATATTAATTTAAGTCAGGATTAATGTCAATATATATTTATTATAATATATAAGTACTATTTAATGACACATTTTAGGTATACCAAAAGAAAAAGTATGTGACGATACGATGATAGAATTAGAGGTCGAAGCCAAAGGTCAATGGCCTCTTCTAAGATCTCCGAATTCTTTAGAGATTGTACCACCTTTGCCAACGTCTAGCCCTTTACTAAATGTCAATATTATACCGAAAGACATTCAAGATGGCGATTTAGCGGAGGATCGTTGGTTAAGTCAAGTAGAAATTGTAACACACGCTGGTCCACATAGGCGACTTTGGATGGGACCTCAGTTTGTTTTTAAAACTTATAATGCAACTAGTGGGTCAGTTTTCTAGAGATGTAACATATGTAACATTGTTTTTAAAATTATAACATCATTACAATAAAATTTTATTAATGTAGAGCTACTGTGAATCTTGTCGAAGCAGAGGCTATTGAAATTGGAGTAACCGGTGGATCTCGTCCTGCGAGATCAAATCCAGTCAATATGCCGCATGCTGCATCCAGATCATTGGTACCTGTGGTCATTGATGGATCAGGAAGTAAGTTTATATTATTTATTAAATATTATATTAGCATATTTATTTTTGTTGTTAAGATTAAATTTGTATTCAATTCATTTAATATTTGTACTGCACGTTCATGTGGATTCCTTTTATTGTTTAGGCAGTTATGAGCAGTCTCCAAGATTTATGGAAGCGTATGGTGATCCCTTAGATAGTGAAAATGCTGGTGTTGGCAGTGGTGAAAATCAATTGAGAGAAGATTTGGCCGAAGCTATGCTAGAGACATCGATCGCACCACACCGTGCTCCAGGTAAGTAATCATTACATGGAACTTGTGATGCTTTGTTTTGAAGTAGAAGATCACGAATCCTGATATATCCCAATTGCCGATATTTCGTAAAATTTCCATACATTGTTTTGATTAGTAAGAAGAACGAAAGCATTTTATATGATTTGGATATTTGGAAACTTATATTTCTGAGTGCCTCAAATACGCGATTTTAATAGATTCTTGAATTTACGGTTCTTGCAATCGTGAAGATCTTCCTGCTAAATGCAGTAAAGTTAATTCCAACGCGACTAAATTAATTTTATCTGTTTAAACGATCATCACTGATTTCAATTACGTCTTGATGGGAAAAATTGTAAAACGCAAAATATAGATCACGTTTTACTTTATTCTAGAAACTTGTAATTTGAATTTGTGGGAGTATTTGATAATTTTTCCAAGCACGTATTTTTAAATATTGATACGATACTCGTGCTTTCTGCATTTGGTGACGGATGATTGTTAGATTGTAAGTTTGTGTGGATACAGAACTGGCCAGAGGCAGGTATCTCCGTTTCCCCCCCTCCCCTTTATCGATACTACATCTAATCACTAACAACGATACATTTTATCAACGTCTACCCTTTAAGTCGAGGTAAACAGTTGCGAATAGCTGCGGGCAGTTATAGTTACTAATCCTATAAGAATCTTTTCCTGAACACGAAAGAAATTACATAGGTTGAAAGCAACTGTTCTAACTTGTTCTCTTTATAATGTATCATTTGATCTCGACACGTATATTGTGACGTGAAGTTTGTGTTTTTGTGGTGTGCAGTGTGACGACTCGGATCGAGTATATATATCAGCTTTACATTAGAAGTCAAGATTAATTACTCTTTTATTTTCTCTCTTTCTCTCTTTATCTTTCACGTACCCCGTTCTCGTAACTCTGTATTTCCTCATGATGCAACATTTGAATTAGTATTCGATGATGTCACTTAAAATCTCTCTCCATTGCCGAACCGTATCGAGAACAGTAATACCTTATTATACCTCAGGCGATGCATCTCATAAAAAAGGCCAAACAGAAAAACAAACAAGGGAGATATTGTGACTCGATATTGATACCTGCCAACGGCTTTTTCTGTTACTAGGGAGGCGATCGGTATTTGAGAGGGTGGGTCAACCGGTAACTAAAGTCGTCAACCCTCTGGGCACCGTGATTACTGTATCGGCCGATGAGGAGGACATTAACTCCAGTCAGGAGTTCGATTTCGCGGAGGAGAGCCACGTGCCGGAACCACCTAGGAGCGTGTGCGCCGAAGAAGGTCCGGCTTCTCTCGGCGATTTCGAGCCGGAGAGTCAAACTCTGCGCGATCTCACCGAGATCTGCGCGGAAATGCGCTCAGCTGGCGAGCCTGCGATCGACAGCGTGCCGGATGAGAACATCTATGAGGTAAAGGAGAGAAAAGCGTTGTGCGTCGAGATCGCTTCCATTACGAACCCTGGGAACTCTACTATCGATTTCGAGAAAGAAGAAGCCTTCCGCGATGTACCGACCAGTTTGAGTTTGTGCGTAGAACAGGGTGAAATCCCCAGCAGTCCTATGACCCAGGCAAAGGAAGCTGCTTGGTGCAGGAAAATTGATAAAAGGGAAGACAGAGGGGCTCACGAGAGGAACGTATCCGAGGCACAGTACGTAGTCAACTATGATGAGGATAATGTAGTTTTGATGGAAAATAAGGTAGCTCATGAAAAAAAGAATACGTCGGTGCATTGTAAAACTGAGAGTAAAAAAATTTGCGAGTTTGAAAAGGTTGCGAAGAAGTCGGAGAAGATCGGGTCCTCTGCATGCTCTAGTAAACGAACCGGGACTAAGAAGTATATTCTAAAAGAACACGGAGATAGTATCATTATTGAAGACATTACTTGCGACTATTCTAGTAATAATTGCAGCCAGAAGGAAGGATGCGAAAAAAGCGTGATCGAAGATACGGACAGTAAAAATTCTGAAAGTAAAAGCAGAGAGTATTCGAAAGAAACTGTAATTGGGAAATGTAAAAACAAATCAAAGTCTTCCACGGCTCAAAATTACAAAGAAAAAGTTGAATTTCTTGTGGAAAGCAAAAGTTCGATGAAGCAGGTAGAGCCGATCATAGAAATGGATGTTGTGATCGAAGAAACCGGTAAGAAGGAAGATTTCAAGCCGACTATAAGTGCGGATGTATCAACTAAAGAAACCGATAAATATAAATCATCGACATCGGACTCGGATTTCAGTTCCAGTGAATATCACATCGTCGATACACCTTGTTGCAATAAACATGGTGCTTCGATTCAGTCCGACGAAGACATTGAACATATCCAAAGCTCCGAGATCGCTCAATTACAGCAGGCTGAATGCATCGACAGCGATAAATGCGTGGACGTGATAAGTTGCGCAGGTTCTTCGCCTGTTATGCAGAGAAAGAACAGCAAGAATACGATATCTGATGACGATATAGAGTACATACATGCTTCTGAACTAGTAGAAACGTCTGACAAAATTTGCAAAGATGATCCGAAGTTTGAAATTAGTAAAGCTAGCGATATTGAATCGACCACGACAAGGAGTAAACCTTCATCGTTTGACGACGATATGGAACACATACACCATTCGGACGTCTATGATGTACCATCTGAAAGAGCTAAGGATGCGTGTGAAAGAAGTACGAAGGGATCTCAGGAGATTACAGCAGAATCAGCGTTGGCATCTAAGAATGTTAAGAAGGCAAAGGATATCGTGGTGATCGAAAGCGACACATCGGATGCTGATGTGACTGTAATCTTTAAACCGGTTGACAGTTGGAAGAATAAGAGTACAGAGAGAAAAGAGGAATTGGAAGAATCTGATAACGCGAAAGATATCCCGGCTACTGAAAATGTTAGTCCACTAAGAAAAACTAAGGTTCGTTCTGCTAAAACATCTCCTTCAAACGTCGCATCCAAACGATCGCAAGCAGGAATCGAGATAATCGACATCGACGCGATGCAGAAAGCTGAGATGAAAGTACTAATCGATACTACATCCGTTTCTGAATGTAAGATCCTCGCTGGACCCGAGGTCTGTGGGACTCGTATGAAGAGGTATCGGAAGAGTAAGAAAGCCACCAACGAAAGCAACGTACAAATTTCCGAAGCTTCCATCGAGCCTGTAAAACCTGTCGAAGATGTTTCGAAGGAATCAAGCTCGCAAGAGCCGTTGCCTGAATTTTCCTGGAGCGCTGTAGTAAAGAAGAAAAGTGGTTCTCCCGTGGCTGAGTCAGAAACGCGAGGAGAAGATAAAGTCGAGGATGATAAGCTGAAAACCGAATCGTTCAATCCTATCGAAGTCTCGTCGTGCACACCTATCTTGGAGAAAATAGAGTCTTTGAAGAAGAAGATACACGAATCTTCGTTGAGAAAGAATTTAGACAAAAAGAGTTCGAATTCTCAGATGGTAGACAAAGTTCGAGAGGGTAACTTGGAATTATATCCTGAAGAGGAAATTTCCTGGAGCTCTATCGTCAAGAAGAAAAATACTTTCTCTGCTGAGAATGAGACAAAGAAGGAATCTAGCCTCGATCCAATAGCGGAAGACGCGAGTAATGAAGAAAGGAATATTTGTCGAAAAGAGGAATCTTTGACTGATCCATCCTTAACGATGGCGAATCAATTGAAAGAAGCTGATAAGGAAACAACCGTGGAAGAATCATCTGTACATGCAACAGAAGGATCTGGGAGTTCCATCGTTAAAAAAAAACCTGTTTCCACCACAGAAAGCGAATCTACGAGAAAGAAAATTGGTGAACAGAAGATTCACAAAAAGCTGGATCTACCGACCAATTTGTCGGAAACTAAAAATGAGCACGAGACAAACTCATCTGCAAGTGAAAGCATCTCATCCGAGAAAGTTTCCAAATTAGAAGCTGTAAGCCAGATCGATGAAAAGGTTCCAAACGATTCAAACAAGTGGAATGTCGTTGAACCGTTGGTAGGTGCAACGTTTACGAAAGAAGATTCCTCGGAACCTGAAAGAGATACCGAGCCAGAGAAGAGGAGCGATTCGGAGCAGGAGATCGTGCCCGAACGTTCGACTTCTTCGGACGAATTGAACCCAAACGTGGTGCTCACAAACGTCGAAGGAGAGTATTCGGGTTGTGAGACAGCTGAAAGGAGCGTGACGAATACCTCGGTTTGCGCCACGTCCAAGAAAGGCAATAGGTCGAAGAAAAAAAAACGCAGATGAGTAGAGGATTGCATGGATGTACCTAGGGCCAGCCTTGCCCTTTACATACTCCTGATGCAAGTAACTGGGGTTGATTAGCAGGAGTATAAACCGGGAACAATACGCGTTTCCGATTTTCATTCTAATCAAGTTAGCATGCTCGTTTTATCGAAGAACAATTATCTTAGGAAGCACGTGTTATATAATCACATTTCACGAGTGGAGCAAGCTGTAGCTCCCTTTTCATGGAACGACAAGCGTCTGGCATCTTGTCAGATTTGGTATTTTTGAAAATATTTTCTAAAAAAAAAAAAAGAGGAATTATCGAACAAATAGAAATAGCAGTAGTATATAGATGTTGATTTAGTAACCGCGTTAGAAAAGAATCAACATGAAAGAACGTTCTAGAGGCACTCGATGAAATTTCCTATGATAATAACAAGGGCAAGGCTGTAATCATTGGATTTACGTCCATTAATATTCGAGTTGAATTTGTGGAACAAATAAACAATTGGAAACAATACACACACACACGTGAGCGCGCGCGCGCGCGCACGCACACACACACATATACACGATACACACTTAACACTCAGCCAACCGCGCGCGCCGCAGCGAGCTATACGTTTCCACCGCGTTAATGATTTTATTTATTTCACATATTGTTTATACAAAATATTAAATTAAAAGTATATATTAAAAGTATAAAAAAATATAGGTAAAATTAAAAACATTGAAGATAACACGAGTTGAGCGTGAAATTAAAAATTTATAATGCATTTTAATATTTTGTTGCAGTGTAGTATCGTTCGATTGTAACTTTATTTATTTATAATTGTTAATTAATTTTAATACCACTAAATTGGTGTATTTTATTATTTACCGTACTTTATAAAGTAGGAAAAGTGACGCAATTAATTGGAAACAATTCCAAGTAAACAATAACTGATAATAACAAAAAAAAAAAAAAAAAGAAAACACGTTGCTAAAGTCAAAAAGGAAGATCTCTCCGTTCGATCACGCAACGATGTTCTTCACAGAGGGGAGATCTCCCTATTCGGTTGGTTAAGTGTTAAAATAAGAAAAAAAAAACTTCTATATACAAAGTATATCATATGGGACCTACTTCAAGAGTGGGCAGAAGGCATAAAAACAACGAGGAAGGTTCATATCAACGTATGTTTTATCTGACCTTGTTTCAAATTTATAGCCATTTTTCGTTTTAAATCCATAACTGCCTATTTTCATAGAAGATGGTCCATACTCAATGGCCATCCTCGATCTGTATTATTCGACGTACACGTGGAATTTTTGAAAAATTGCGAAATTCTTTGACACGACGAAGGTAGTCATTTCATTGAACAGTTGTGGATTATTGAAATATTAGTGGCTATAAGTTCGAAAGAAAGCCAGATCGGACTCATGTTCATATGTGAACTTTTTTCATTGTTTTTGTGCCCCTTGTTCACTCCTGCAGTGGGTTCCACATATTGTGATGCACCCTGTATATATAAATATATATATACGTACACATAGATATATAAAGGAAAATCAAAACGAGAAAAAAAGAGAAAAAAAATGAAACACATATAGCGATTTCTGTTCCGACTGCCTTACATCGACGTCGAGTCGAACGAGAATGCGTTGTACGTTGTCCGTGTGGTGCATACGAGAAGTGTTCTAGCTTTTTATTACGATCGAGGAAATTCAGATGAAACGGACGAATCGATTCGTAGCCATTCACCGATAATTTAAGCACTTTAAATACTTCTTTAATACGGCGACTGCCTTGCGTTTCGATTAGTACTATTAAAGGATTTTCACGTTATTAGTTCCAAGAATCTTTATTTATAAATGATATGAAACTTTCTGGAGAAAGAGAATAGAGAAGATCAAAATTGTACTACTTTTTATTGGCAATATAATGAACAAATTTCTTTAATCTGATATAGTTTTTACGTAATAAGTACGTGCAGCCCTAACGCAAAGAATGTACAGTAGTATCTTTATGAATATATTATGTGCGATATACGAAACTTTTTAAAATTTCACTATCATTGTAGTGACACCAGTATCGTGATTGCATTTGTAAAATTTGAAAACCAAATCAATCCAAAGCTATATATAAAAGTAACAAGACATTTATTACAAACATAACACTTAGTAAAAAATTATTATGCAGTATGAATCATGGTTTTAAACATACATTTAGTACTAAAGATAGTCTCACTAATTATTGCGTCTTGTTAATGACCGTAATAATCGTGTCTCATTGCAATGTTAATAAAATTTCAAAATGTTTTTTTATAAAACATACAATATATTCACAAAAAAGTTTCCACAAGTGTTCAAATATTATTATGAGCTACTGTAGTTACAAGGACGGAAAAGTGGAAATTCTCATTCTAAAATTGAATTTTAAAATTGAATTTAATTGCATTCATACGATAATGAATATAAATTCATTATCATCAGTGTATTGCGTATAAAAATTGGTTAAACGTTGTCATTTCCTATTTTGCTATCAAAAATCTATTATTTAGGAAAAATAAAGAGGAAAAGAGAAAAAAGAAAAAAAAAAAAGATATTGAGAACTAATAGCACGAGCAAGTTGTATACATATGAGCGGTTTAGAAGAAGCCGCATTGATCAACTCTGTAAGTTGAAAAATATAGAAAAGTGATATTATAAATACTGTTTCTTAGATTTGCCTTAAAGTTTACTATTATTTGTGTCATCTTCTTGTGATAAATGAATTTAAGAATTGAACATTAATCATGAATTTATGTAGCGAAATTATATAAATTAACAAAAAGTGGAATTCGATCAGTGTGGCTTTTCACAGATTCGTTATAATACACGTTTCGGTTTAGCACTAAGCTACTCGCATTCGCCTGCATACAAAAATGTGTCCGATCGAGATCGTCGCGCTCGTCTCTATTTTTTATATCCGTCGTCGAGACATGCTTTCCATGAAAGCCATCCGTAATATATTTTTACGGATCCAGAGGAAATTTGCTCGAACCGATTAATCGCGTTTAACGAATGAAAACTTCCCTCTGGCTGTTCCAAGTTCTCCGGGAATTTTGACGATTTGTTTATGCAACAGCCCTGTATATTGCTAAGTGAGATATCAATTTCTAATATAGTAAAAGATCGAGTTTCGCTAAGTGGTGTTCAGACTTGGATGAAATTAGCTGAAAAATCGTTGTTCTTCGTTTTTGTCGATTATCATATCGACCGTCGTATATCCGTAGGAGGAAATGGTCTTTGGTTGATATTCGTGGAAACTTTTTTTTTCTCAATGAAAAAAATTCGTTGATAACGCTTAGTTTAGAAACGGTATCGGTAGAATGAAACGTATAAAATAAGTGTTATATAAAGTATACCAAAATTGTATTACATTGCGTTATACATATATGCGTATCTACGTATAAAAATTCGACTATTTTGCAAAAAAATTTGCTTTTGAATCCAAAGGATTTTAATTGATTTGTGATACAAATCGTGCGAAACAAGCGAACATACATTGCATATTTTATTGCGAAGATCATCGATGGTATAAATTCATAATTCATATAATGATTGGATGTTTGTCGTGTAATATCGATGTGCGTAAAGTACGAGCGTAATAATTCTTGCATCGTATACGAACAAGAGTTTGTTGTGTAATATGGATGTGCGTAAAGTACGAGAGTAATAATTCTTGCATTGTATACCAGCAAGGGTTTGTCATGTAATATCGATGTGCGTAAAGTACGAGCGTAATAATTCTTGCATTGTATACGAGCAAGAGTTTGAAAACGGAAACGGGATTCTGTATGTATGTCATATCGATTTAGAATCTCGGTTCCAGTATGCTAGATAATCTTTTCATTTGTCGTACCTGGTTACGTACGCACGTTCTTAGTTCTCTTCAAAAGCTTTCGAATTTATAATATTTAATATCTTAATAGTTTCCGTTCACTAAGGACGCAACAGATAAATTCATCCCATTGATTCAATTCTCGAGATTACTACGTTTATCGTGTGGTAGATATCAGTGGCTTCAGAAACTTTTTGAAATTGTAAATATTCGAGGTTCTTGCTACAATCTCTCACCTCGATATGTTTTCGATACAATTTCTGCGTAGGTGTTAGATCACACGAACGACAAAATAGTATATATATATTTTTGACACGTTTCATCACAGATAACTACCCGTAACCGCGAATTAGGTGTTGCTAGGTAACTTTGGAAAAAAAAGGAGAAAGAATTCCTGAAGAGCCAAAGATGGGTTGTAATCGATTAGTTGCATAAGCGGAAACGTTAGTAGTGTGGGGACTATAGTTTTATTTTCAGCACTTTAATAATCCAAATGACATGCAATTTCGTGAATAATACACCTTATGCCGCAGAATTGTTCGTTTAGTTTCACGGAGAAGATGTTAGTATCGCGGATCCTTAGTGAAAATAGGTATCTTAGAACAATTTTAACAAATACACAATAGCACTGTACAGTTGTATTACGCGAATCGAGAAATGTCGTTATTATTTCTACGTTCTATTTAATACTTTCACGGAGAAGAGGTTCTCATTTCATATAAGGTATTTCGTAGTTGGTGGTATAATCGGCAAAGGGTTGATTCTACGCGAAGAAGGGACTTTGTTTCCGAGAAAATTGACTTAAAATATTTGCCTGGTATATCTGAGTTAATGATTCGTTTGATTTTTATCTATGGAGCAATATTAAATTCATTGTGTATTCCGAAGAAATTAAAAGTATCGTACAATCAAAATATATGATTGTTTTAGAGTTGGAGCAAAATTTTAGTTTATCTTCTTGGCTTATTTTTTTCATGCAGAATTACCGCTTTCTGATTGTACCAACGATCAAAGAAAATCGGGAAGTCTTTGACCAAGATCTTCGACTCTATTACTTAGTTCAATTCTTTTCTGTACGTTTTCCTGTTTTTTTTTTCTACAAGTAATCATGTTTTATTTATATGTTTTTTCTTTGAGGGGGCTTGGCCAAAATCTCTGATATCTCTTCTTTCTTCCTTCCTTTTGTGTTCTTTTGCCTTTTGTTGAACATTTTGATCACCGATCGGTTGAAACCACTCTCGTGTTTAATAGAGAATCATGTGTCGAGCAACAAATCGATTGTTCGTTTATATAGATATAAATACATATAAATATATATATATAACTTCTAACTCGTTAGAGTTTGTTGCTAGTACAAATGGAAAACGATGAGATCTTTTCGGTGGAACGAACAAGGTCTCTTTTCGAGGATTTAGCCGTGAGATTTAGTACAAAGCTTCTAATCATCACTTTCGTCCTCGTAAATGCTGTGATTATGTTTCGTGATTCACTGTATCTATTCGCTGCTACGTCGAGGGAAACGATATTTCATCATATTATCCCCCTTTCTTTTTTTTCATAAAGAAACAACGAACAAAAATGTCGAAAAGTAGGTGCAATGATTTTAACGATGATATCGTTCTTCAAGTTTATTTTTATTAGAATTTCAACGACGATTTCTTTAATTTCTTTACTGAAGCAAGAAGTTTTCTTTACGAGAGTAGTATGTAAAAATGATGGTATGTATTTATTAATTCGAGTTGGGGCAATCATTAGCAGTAACTTACTTATAGTAATTATTTATCACGTGTACGCTATTCTTGGCGCGATGAGTTGTTTTTGTTAACATTTTTCTTGCTTCTTTTATATTTGTTCGAATTCATGTGGTCAAAATTTACAAAAAGATTAACCTTGGTGTGTAACTCTAACTGAAAGTTACAAGAGACAGCAACATTAATCTATTTATAGCTCTTTATTTCTGGACGCTGTAACTCAAACAACATTTACATTCAAGGGCACAATAATATTGACGTTCCCTTTTATTTTTTTCTTTTTGCTTCACTAAATTCTATTTCCTTCGTAGCGGCGGTGTTCAGGTAACGGGTATACAAAAAAAAGATGTAGAGTTTTCTTAGAAGTGAGAATTACTTCAACATATATTACTTTTTACTGTCTGTTTTTTATTCATTTATATTACTAAATGCAGTAATTATAGACATATAATAAAATCGCGAGTTTCTTCTAAATCTATGATCTTCACTTACAAAATCATAACGTTGACTGCCAATAACAAACATGGTATTAAAAAAAATAAAAATTAGTTTTTAACAAGCGATTTGTACTAATCAGCATTGATACATTATACTACTCTTTGTTTCTGATATTCTTGACTCATATTCATATATTAATTTAAAAGTCAATCATATTTATCATGAAAGTGTTAATGTTTTGTTATATGTATAGCGTTTGAGGTCTTTGTTGAAGTATAATCTTTTGAGTGTTATATTTCGTTATTACATCAATATTTAATCAAGTAATAATGCTCTTTGAATATAGAGATGTAGTCATACAAATTTTGATATTTCTTGATGTGAGCAGGTTTCCTTCATTTAATTTATGTGATGTTTTTTGTTACATTTTTAACTTTTTATGCTAACAATCATTTTTGTGGATTAATCTTGTGGATATGTGCATTCTAGTATTTTCTTCATAATCAATATATTTATAAAATTATCGCGATTCTATAGAAATATAATGTATAAAAAAATATTAATCTTATAATGAAGTATTAAATACCAGAATATAAATATTACATCTGCCATAGGTATATATAATTTTAAAAAATTAATTTTAATAAGATCATTCTATTATTCTGTGAATAATATAAAAATAAATAACCTTGGCTGATATTAGGAAGAATTTTGTCTTTAGACGCGTTTTATGTGTTCAATATAAATTACTCAGTGAATATATAATATAATTTACTAACTTGGTGATAGATTTTTATTGTATATCGAAAGTAGAATATTTTTCGTTTTATTTGTTTTCATGTTTATCGAAGAAGATATCTGTAGTTTGAATGTTTCGTTTTGCATTTCTTTATAGCGACTAATACAGTAACATATGAAATAACTAATATTAAAATTTATTTTTTAATCAAAAGTCAACCTAATATCTATTAGGAATATTTTAGTAATATATAAATTCATGCGACGCACGTGATAATATTTCAAAAGTTGTTTTATTAGTAATTTAAATTTCTAGGTACGTAGTTCGTAGTTGAACCTTTTAAAATAATCAAAGGCGAGCCATAAATGTCATTTTTCTCATAAAACGAGAACAATGATTCTGTATTGTGAAGTATTAGATGGATTTACCGTTCGATAACTAAAAGAGTTTGTGCTTCTCTCGACGTAGCAAATGCAGTGTCATCGAGGGCATTCGTTGGTATTAAAAAACGCAGAGATTTCAATGTTGGTGCATACCACCAGAATACTTTTATTTTGTATTATAGAGGTTTCGTTAGAATGCAAAGTTACACGTATAATTCAAGCGAAAGCGTATTCGTCCCTTTATCGAATAAACTTAGGTACCGATTGTCTGCAAATCCTTGGATCTTCTATCCCTCCTTCGATTTCCGCAAAAATCGTTCGTAACGGACGAAAAGATACGAAACTATTTGAGTGAATGCGTCGAATTTATTATAAATACTCACAACTCGATACGAAAAAGAAAAATCCGACGAATTATACACATAGTATCTAACAAAATACGGAACGTTGTATTTCTTGGTAGAACGCGTAACTCTTTTTTTTTTGCATAAAGTGTATAGCAGACACACGACTCTGCTTCGAGCAAAAGAATTAATTTTTCGAGAGAAAAAAAGATCACAAGTTAACACCAAATTGTGAATTTTTTTGCAACTTCCTTTTCTTCATATTATAGTATAACACACGTATCTCTCTCTTTCTCTCTCTCTTTTTTTTTCTCTCTCCCTCTCTCTCTCTCTTCTTTATTTTCGCTACCTCAGCCACTCACTTTCATCCCATATTTCTTCCGACGAAGAAAAATGATAGTAGTGTATTTATTTCGGCGATTTAATCCTCTAAACGCCGGTAAGAGTCGCGTGGACCGTAGATAGCTTCGAGGATTGTGTATTTTATACGTTATATAGATCTATGCGTGATCAACACATTGGCTGCTATGAAGGTCTATAGTTGTCACTGACCTCATAATCATCATTGATTGTTATTGGCCCTGTTGAAATTAATTAAAGCTTTTAGGTGAAATAAACAGTCATATTGGGAAAACCTTCGATAATTATTCAATGGTACAATATAAAGCACAACCGTCCCTTAATTTACGCGAGCTTCTTTTTACGCGAAAGATTATAGCGCAATTTACGCGGCCAGAAAATATATTTTCCTAGAAGTTTAAAGGTAACAAGTGTAACTTATTCTGTTGAAACGGGTTAGTGCTGTATGAGATACGAATAAAAGTTCGTTACGTTGTGCTAGTCATCATACGTGTATATATTTTTTCTTTTGTACTGATAGACCTTATTTACGCGATTTTGGATTTACGTGAAGACGAATGCACATTGAACGGATACTCCGCGTAAATCGAGGGACGGTTGTATTAAACGAATCGTGAACAGATCAAAGAATCGTAGTTTTTAATAAAGCGAAAAAGTACAAAATGTAACTATTCGGCAGTCAATGCGTTGATAATAACATTTACCAATTACTTAGAGTAATAATTAACGATTTATAAATACATAACAATATAACGAGAAAATATAATTATTTAGCAATTGTTTTAGCGAAATGCGTTTTACGCGTAGCTTTCTTTATCATACGAACAATGAAGAATGTAATTATTATACTCGATGTATGTGTACGTACGGATTGTAATATCGTGTTTGTGTTAATGTGCTATCGATTTTCGTCATTGTTTTGCCGATTCTATGGGTTAAAAACAGAAAGTCATACCAGCTGATACTCTGCAACAACTGCCAATCAGAGAACAAATCAGAAACAAATGGTACTATTAATTTATCATTTTAAGAGGTCCCAAACACGACACGTCGTAATTATTCTCCGGTCGTTAGAAGATTAAGCAGCTTCGACGAAGTACTTAGTTTAATAACCTTTCGCGAGAAAAGCCAGCATCCGCGTAGATACTGTGTGGTTCTTGCATTACGATCACGTGTGATGAATCTTTAGATAATCTTTAGATAATTACTGGATTACGTGTATTCGGATATTATTTCCATTATAACTTGCGAATTAGACTTATTAAGCGAGTTTTATGTGATTGAGAAACCTATGTTTTGCGAATGACATACGACTAACAATAAGAGATTCGAACGTTGTGTAATAATTTAAAGTTAATGCCCAATGTTCGTAGAAAATTTGTAAATTTCTGTCACGAACGTATTTACTTTGTCGATAGAGGAATCGTAAAGAAAAGAGGGAAATTTTTCTGCGACATAGGACAGGACATTGATCACTGCGCAAATATTTATGAAAATTTAAGATAAGAATAAAATAAGACGCGAAACATGCTAGAAACTAGTTTGCATTAAGTCACATGTAAATCTGCTCTTCCTCGTAAAATGATATCCCATTTCGATAGATTGCTATATTACAGAGCACAATAAACGATAGATATCAACAGCAGAACTACCTAAGACTAAAATATAAAATTTGTGTCAAAGAGAAAACGAAGAGGCGCGCTAATGAATTTGCAAAATTTCTATAAAAAGAATACGAATTGCTAATTTCGATCATTCTGGTAGTCTGATCTTCGATCATTCTGATCTTCGATCATTCTTTGGAATTAATCGTGATAACAGTGATTAATGTTTCAACCTGTTCTAAATATCCTACGATCCATTAGACGATCAATAGCGATTTAGACGAATGTTCACGCTAAAGAGAAATTATATGATTGAATTGTATCTATTGCGTATTTAATGCGTCTAGCGATTTTATCGTATATTTTTACCTAACTGAATCTAACGGTCAGTTTCATCTTACGAGAATACACGGATCGTATGTGGGAATGTAAAAAAGAAGGAACGAGGAAAAAACGAAAAATGCGACATTATCGTTTTCATTCGTTGTTGACAGCCAAATAGTTGAGGTTGAGATTCGAATGCCCGGGGAAAAGATTTATTGTAATGTAAAGTGCACGATACACATGCATATATGTATGTATGTAATTGTTTTTAAAGATAATTGTGAACAAAAAGAGAAGTATAACAAAGATAAACTGATACGCAGAATCTTTATTTACGAAAAGGAGCAATTCAATATTACTAGATTTATAATAGGGGAGAGCACGGAAGAATCGACAGAAATAAAAATATTAGCGTCACACCCAGGCTTAGTCTGCTTCATTTTGGGAAGCTATCAGCTTTTCAGCATACAACAATTTTGTCTTTCCTGATTTTTGTGTCACCGTTGATAAGAAGAAATTCGAGAATCCGTAATTCAATTTTGAATGTAAACACACACTGTGTGTGTGTGTGTCGATTAGTTATCTAAAGCAAGTATGTACAAAATACACGTTAATCGTGATATTACTTGAGATAAAATTTGAATTCTAGTAAGTAAAAATCCACTAACGAATAAACGATAGAACTACGATTACGAAAATAGATCTCAGAAAATTGATTTTAATAAAATGATAATTACGAATTTTCTTATTGTTTCCTGTTTAACAAATTGAGATCTTCCATTATGTACGAGATACAACTCCAACGTTCTTTAACACGTTGATTGTTACGGTAGTCGCCGGTGGTCGGTGTTTCTAAATATCTTAGAATAATAAAAATGAATGTTTAGGCCAAACGTATAAACGAGCAAATGTATGGCCGTAAAATCAATCGATATGAAGACGTGAAAAAGAAAAATTGGTTTTATCTGTTGCAGGTGGTAGCCAATCGGTTGCCAGTTACGAGGACCTAAGTTCGAGTAGCTTTAGTTCGGCAAGCAGAGCTTCCCTGGATGCAAGGGGTTCGCCAACACCTTCCTATGGTGCTGAAAACATGATGGTCTTTCCTGGTGACAGTAGCGGATCCATTTGAGATTATTTGAGATGCGCAGCCCTGTTACCGAAATGGTTGCGCTGTCTCAGATAAATCGTACAAGAATCGTTACTGGCTCTGTGCCACTGCAAGTAATTCCGATTTTCTGCTCAAACAAACCGGGGACTTGCGGAGATAAAAAGGAAAAGGATAACTAAAGAAACAACAAAAGGAAGTATACCGCTGTGCCATTTCTGTGAGCTTTCTCCTCCCTCTCCCAAAAAATCTGCCCGCGACACTCGCGCGGTAACCAAATTTCTTTTTACTTCGAACCTTCTTGGAGGGACTATAGAGAAAACGCGAGTCGACCGAGGCGTTCGCTTGGAAAGAAGAAACTTCGAGGAAATTGTTTCGAGGATAATTTTTAACACTTAGATAAGATGCAACTAGGGTTTAGATATTTACTTATTTATATACGTTGATCGCTTTCTCATTAAAATTGGGTTTTCCGTATCTTTCTATCTCCTTAATGGATTAATTCGTTGACTGGTACCGTTAGATTGGAACAGAAGTACTCATTTATGATCAACGATACCGGGAAAGGTTCGAGCGATTATCGTGAAAATATTCCACGAGGTTTTACATAGGTACGTATCTTGTACGAACTTTTGACTGATCTGATAGATCTGTTAATTCGATCGATTCTCTAGCGATTGAAATGGAATTGACTATAGAATTTTATTGGTAAAGAACAGACCATGATAATTAAAAAATGTATCCATTACATTGACGCGTATGCTTTCTGTTTCGTTGAATATTTCCTTCAGGCTAATTTTATTTTATATAATAAATAATTATTATATAGTATCGAGTGGGTTAAAGAAAAAGATGAGCACTATGCGAAAGACTTATAACGGAGTTTCCCAAACTGTCGCGAGTTATTATTCTTCTTTATAATAATTCAAATATCTGCGATCCTTCGTTACATTCGTATAAAAAGGCATTCTAAGATCGCTTCATTTGTTTCTAAAAAAAACTCAGTATTACAGCCATATAAAACTCAGAGTGATACTGAAATAAATAAATGCTGAAAATTGCGATGACAAAATTTCCTATGAAAATAATTTCGGTGGTGAACAATTTTCTGTAAAAATATTCTGCAACCGTGCTGGGAATTATGATAGTTTGAGAATCCCAGGCGTAGAAGAAAAAAGTCTGCTTACACGAGACACGATATCAATTTTACAACGCGTGAAGTATTCTATTTTCGTACGATGTTAGATATGCTTAGAAGCCGAAAGGAAAGTGATAAACGGGGTCGAATAAATTTGTTTCTTCTTTCCGGCCATAAAACGCTTCGGTCAATGCATCATATAAGATTGTACAAAATTCAGTGGCATAAGAGCGAACAGCGTTATTTTTGTTCGTTCTTGAATGGCACATGCTGTTCTAGAACACTAAGAGAAAAAAGAAGAAAAAGCAAAAAAAAAAAAAAAAATATGCGAGGTGATATAAAATCGCTGAATCTTTCTTTTCTTTCCTTTTTTGAAAGTTTTATATCATAAGGGTAATTACGCATGATAATCGACCGTTTTTAATCGTATCTTCGTATATTACGTAGCTTTTGGTAACCACCGAATGACGAATGTAAACAAAAAAAGAAAAAAATATTCTACTTCCAGTGGTAAAACAAACAAAAAAAAAAAAGGATACAATTGCATTTTATACTCTTTAAGCGTAAGCGCGAGATTCGATTGTTATCACTATACATATATAACGAGATTTGCTGCTTATTATGGAGCTTGAAAAATGTTCTTTGATCTTTTAATCGATGCATTTCTTCTTTTATTGATAACAATTTTAACCTTTATACGCGCCAAATGAGAGGGTATTGGGACGTGTTACGGTTATCGTTCAAATCTTTTAGTTTCATGCCACTATACGAGTTGCAGTCATGGCACATTTTTTCCTATTACAAACAGGTTCCTCTCGTTTCTTTGTCTGATCATTTTGAGGATCGATAGTAACCTCATGAATGTTTATACAAATTTCTGTCTCGCTTTAACTTTCAACTGCTTTTCAATTTTTTTCGATTTTCTTGTTACATTTGAGGATTTTGTATGGAGAAGAAGAGAAGATCCGATGACTGCCTCTCGTATCGTTCGATGACCAATTTTTAGTACGAATATTTAAAAGAGGAAGTAAGAAAAAAAAAAAAGTAAAGGAAACCGCGACATTTTATAAAAAAGGAAAAAAGAAAAGAAAAAACACCGAGAAAAATTGTTGAACAGTGGGAAAAAAATGAAAAAATAACAAAAAAAGATAAGAAACTAAGAAAACAGAGTGTAATCACACATTTGTACAGACGAGATCAGTTTATACACGAATGATTGAGTTGCTTTTATGCGAAAGAATGCGGAGAATGCTGTATCGTGCGAACGGCCGGAAACGAAAGAGCCGTGTATCTTTCTCTATCTATCGATTTCCTTCGATTCTTTTGAAACCATTCCCTTTTTTTTACATCGATTCACCTGTAAAAGTCGTGTAAAAATCCAAATTGAGAGCGCGTTTGTAAATGTGCAGCACGTCTGAAAGATAGAGAAAAAACAGTCGAATAAAAAGAAGAAACGGCAAAAAAAAAAAAACGAGAAAAACGGAAAGAATCATTGCATAACGTTTTCAGAATTCGTTCTGACAGGACGCAAGGGTTTAACAAGGTTTCCTTGGTTCTGAAAGAACGACAAGATCGAACTCTGCAGTGTGATAGCGAAAGCGAATCTCTCGTCCTCTTTCGGTGTTTCGGTCGATTATTCGACAACGAAACGATTCGGTGGCCGCTTCTTTTCGGATTCGTGCAAAAAAGAAAAGATATAACAGCAAAGGAACAAATTATTCAGGAATCGTGCTCGCGATCTGCATCTTCCGGACTCGAGAAAGCAATGTAGCACGAAGTTGATCAGCCACGATGACCCTTCCAGTGTTGCTTTTACTGCAAGCGTGACGTTTGACGAAAAGATTCAAGTTTTGGAATGGTTCGAAAGGTAGAGAGAAAAGGACCAAGGAGAAGTTTTGCGAAGAAGCAACAGTGGAAGGAGTTTATTTAATAAGCGAGGTTTCTTATTCGAATGTGTCGTAGTCGCGTAGAATGAAAGTGGTGCTCTGTCTGTTGGAAAGAGTTTATTACCGTGTTGCAGCGCGATGGACCCCGTACTCTTTGTTTTGATTTTCCTCATTGGTTATAGAAAAGTGTGATCTAGAGAAAGAATAGTTTCATTTCTTGCATTAATATCTGGATTATCGTAGGCAAATTATACGATCTTGCTGTAAATTGTATCCTTTTGGTAAATAACTTTTATCGTTGATGCGGCTAGTTGAATCGAAAGTTGCAGATTTTCGTTTCCGTTTGCTGTCTACTGTGTAATAATAAGCGATAGCATATTTTATATTAGAACAATCTATCAGCATTGGTGTCTTATACCAGGATACTGTACCAAGATCAATGCGTTTTATACAACTTTATACTTCCAAATTCGACAAACTAAGGAGCAATGCTGACAAAATTATATACCAAAAGGGCACGATTTCTATTTAGCAATCTACAGTTATTTTTATTATACACGAATAATAATCCACTTCTATTTACCGCTTTTCTTGTATTTATGTGGTTTCAGTATAAATTAGCATCGTTAAAGAATAAAGTATAATCGAAGAATGTTCGATCGCTAGTGTTAGTGTAAACTGTAAAGTACAAATAGAAAATAGAATCTCCGGAAGCGGTGCATAAGCGAAAGGGGTCCATCGATATTTCAGAGCCAGTATAACGCGAAAAAGCGTCGTGTGAAGCGTTGAAAACTCGACGGATTGAACGATGTGGTGAGAAAAACACGATAAGAGAACGTAGAAAGCTTCGTAGAGACTGTTAAAAAATTCGCATTCCCCTTTTACCGTAAGTTTCTACAAAGCTCAGCGTGTATCCGCGGTGGGTGAACGAAGTGTCAGAGGTGAAGAATAGAAGAATACAGAGGACGCAGAATGAAAGCTTTCCAAGGACACATCTGCTCGCGGCACGAGATCACAGAGAAACGGGTAAAGCGGCGTATGCAATATATTTTTCTACCTTTTACTTTCTAAAACGTCGTCTCATGTCGTTGAGAGATTCATTTTTATAGGGATCATAAGCGAGTTCGCAAGCTCCGATACGCGATGCACATTACCAAGTCACACAATGATGGTCATTAAATTATATTGTCTAATATCGTATATGCAGAGCGACGCGTTGCATATTAATCCGGGTCGCATGAACGTTATGTCAAGAGATCGGCCGATCGAAATCTACAGCCAACAGCTAACGATTAGGCCGCGGATCTTTATGCAGATTCATGTCTTTACAGATACAGACAAACAATTCCAACTCGAATGAAATAATGTTCTATTTTTTAAATGCAACAATATGCATCGTACTTTTGATTTGTTTAGAATTTGCATTTGTTCTTGTACATTTTTGCATCACTCGTATTTCTGATAAATGCATAAATATCCGCAGTTCACTAACGATTAACACGTTCATAATTCGTTAACAATAAGTCATAATATACGTCATATACAAGAATGTATGAAATTTCAGATAATATATGAATCTGAGAAACCAAATTAATTAATTAACTCTATTTTTTGTTACTTTCTCAATATCGTTACACAAGTACGCGCTTAATATTTAATTCCCGAGAAACAAACGATGCATATTTGTAATACCATCGCTTTTTGATTTATGCAATTGACCAACGTGTCTTCTGAACGACCCATATTTCCAACGCAAGGGCTAGTTTCAATCAAGTTAAATCTCGGATACTGAACGTGTTAATCTAATAGAGAGCTTTAAGAGAGTTATATAAGTAAGTGTAGCCGTTTCTCGTATAAGTTCCCATTCATGGGCTTTCTGCGATTGACCTATTACGCGAGATTCTCAGATTCTGTAGCTTTCGAGTCGATATTCTTCTTTTTGCTTCTTTAATTGGACGCATCAAGCAGAAATTCCGGCAGATCTTCGCTAATTAGACACGAGAAATTAAAACTTACGAGGACAATAATTATTTTTATAAAACTTTTACGTAAGATCGCGAGGATTTTTGCGACTTGTGTTAACGAACGAAAGTTTTAAGCATTGACGTTTTAGCGAGACAAAACGGAACGCGTTTGAATATTCCACGCATTCTGTTCAACGTTTTTGTTCTAACTTATCCATTTGTTCGAACGTTGTCCGACATTTCTTAGTGGCATATAAGCGCATGAAGCGACGAATTTGAAATTCTCGAATGCTTCTCGACTTCGCTTGCAGCGTGGCTTTTATCCGATCAAGAGAATGACGAACATCTATTTTGCCGTAGCATGTCCACCAATGATTTCTTCGAAATTTGATACATGTTCCGTTCACCTTTCTTTTTTAGCGATTTTCGCATTTAATTTTTATCGACGGATGCATTTCGAGAGGTCGCAAAGAAAATGGTATGCGTTTCTTGGCCTGATTCCATTCCGCATTTCTTTACTGTTACCTCTAAAAAGTGCCAACGATCGAAAAATGTTTTTTGTTTAGCAGAAATTTATTGGAAGTTTCAGAAAAGCTATACAGAATGGACCGAGAAACGGCAATAGAGTTCAAAGGATAAGATTGCGTCTCTCGTGAAAAACGAAAGGAAATCTTCCTGTCGATAATAGTACCGTTTATAAAATTGATTTTGAAACTTTGAAATTTAACACAAGTTCAACTTAGCTTACGATCTGGGCAGATAATTTTCCTAAAATATTACCATATTAGATTTTATCAAAAACATTCCTTCTTTCTTATTCCATTATACATTCGGTCCATACTGTATATCACGAGGTAATCGATATTTCTGTGTTTCCACAAACGTAATGCTAACGATCATTTATAACGCTGCGCCATGCTGAAGTAAGTTTATTAAGCGAATACTTCGATTCAGTGTGTCGTAAGTCACAAGGATTGAATCTCAAGCAGATACGTGTATGTATGAAATTCAATAGATTCACTGTATGCTTTTAACTTTTGTACTACCAATCGACGAATTGCCTCCCCTTGTAAATCAACGTCTTTAAATACTTGAAGCAAAAATTAAGATTTTCAGTCGTTTAAAATCAACGTGCATTTCCATGTCTTTTGGTGGTACGAATGCCGATGTTTGGAGGAAGCGTTCAATACACGCGAGTTACCAAATTAATAATAGCAATACGCTTGCAGAGTACAAAGATAAAGTCAAGAAGAAAACGGGGATCTTCAGTTGGACGGTCAATTTTTTGGTTTTACACATTTAAGAATACAATATACGCATTTCTTTGTATGATAAGATAAATGTTTGTTAGCACCGTCGATGCAAGTTATAATTTGTCTATCGATTCTTCCAGACATGAATCTTCACCTGAGATTTGTTCAGTAAATCGGACCATCAGATTATCATACGTATAGTAACCTATTGTACTGTTATCTTTTTGTTTGCTTTTCGGTATAAATTTCATACTGAGTCCGTTATACGCGAGGATAATTTCATTTATCTACCTATTAGAGGGCAGATGTTTATATAATACACGAACGTAACTAAAGAAATGGAAAGTAATATTATAAAAAAGTTATTATATCATAACGAATATTTTACTTTGAATATTTTATACATTTTTGTATATTGTGTGTATTTTTTTATCTTTAAATTTCCTATAAATATATAAACACTCGCAATTATGCTGGAATTTTTGAACGATATTCCCTCGATGTATCGATGTTGATCAGGTTTTTCAAATCTGGAAGGGTCACGTACACTTTTTTAATGGTACAATTGCGTAAGACACAATCACACTCGATGTTCGTGGAAATATTTATCTTTCGGTATAGCGAACTGAGATAGTTCGTTACAATGAGATAGAAATAGTGGAAGAAGAATGGATGTCACGGACAAACATTCGTAATTTCGTTTCAGAGAGGAATTGGCTGCTTAATCAAACACGTGAGATTATTTGTACGAGGACAATTTTTACGAATTCATCGATCTTTTTCCTAATTGTACAAGCACATTCGGAAGATCGAGTCTGAATCGAATCGCGTTAAAAATATTTAAAAATGAAGACAGAAAAGAAGGAAGTGTAGATTCTTTTTATTTCTGTTATTTTTTCTGGATGTTAATATTACCGAAATTTCACGATAAATTTGTCGGATGGTCTGATTGTATTGCGCGCAATTTGTGTTTTATAAAACCTTAAGGCTGAACAGGGTTGTCGCGTGCTTGGACTTTATTGTCTGTTTATTTCGTGTCACTATTTCCAGGTCTTTACACTAAGTGCTCTCGTTCAATTTCAGATACGAATACTTTATTTAAGATAAGTATGTATTAAAGCATTTACTATTATCAAGCATTTCTTTTTTCTTTATAGAACTTACGATAAGCACGAACTTTCCATTTTTGAAACACGTCTTTTCAGGAAGTTTATATCGCGAAGACACCCGAGAACATGGTTACAGGTAATAAAAAATGGTTAAACAAATTTAACGCGTGATCTCAATTTTTATCATTTTTATCGTTTTGCATGATTGATAGGACATTTGCTATTTCATTCTGAAATATAAATTTGACGAAAATATATTTTGATGTGCTTAAACGGGAAATAAAATAAATGAAAAATAATAGCATAACCAACAAACTTGAAAGATTTAAGCACAGACAGATTATGATAGAAAAAGTTGAATCACTATTACGAGATTGTTTCTGTTGATTATGTAAGCTCACAAGCGTAAGCACTTAGAAAAATGTCAAATGTTTGACGCACCGAAATAATTAATTCAAGTAGCCGAGTATGCCATTTTCCGTGGGATAAACGGAGAGTGCATCCTCATCCCTGGGTTTCTGGGACGAGGACGTGATCGACCTCGAAATCTCGAGAAAACGGGGTGATCTTGCGCGTCATCGGCCACCGCCGATTATTAATTCGATCGTCGATCAATTATTGCTTTTCTCCGAAATGCCTTCCTTTAAGTAGTTCCGATAATTGGTATGCCATAATTCTCTACTAAATTACCACGATTAGTCTTCTATTTCAGTGTCACCAATGACTTATAGTACCTTAATTTTGGCAAAGAAGGCATGTTCCGTATAAAGATTGAGATATAGTCGCAAAGCAATCCATAGGGAACAGATCAACAGAATATTCAACGTATTACACATAGAACGAAACAAAGCGATTACGATACTTCGTATCAACCATGCAATCTCATAACGTTATCTCTATCACACGCCTAATAATTGTACCCATACACCATACACTATTCTCTTAAAAATGCAGTAGCTACAAAAAGTATTTACATATACGTTTCTTTCGTGAAGCATTATTTTTTTATCGAGTTTTGTATACTTTCGTAATGCATAAATTTTCGTAGTCATAAGAGTACTATCGATATGAAATTTGGTAGACGGTTTAATCAATTAGTATGTAAATGCTAAAATATATAAAAAATATGATGGTGAAAAGATACTTTTTATAGCCACTGTATAGATCTATCTCTTCTAAAATCCACTTCAGGTACGTCACTGAATGAAATCAAAGAGAGAGAGAGAGAGAGAGAGAGAAGAAAGAAGGTAGAAGATTGAGCGACGAAAAGCGAAAATTGGAGGATCGAGTGGCAACGATAGTTCCAGGAGTCCTGTTACCTTTCTCCGGCGAACCAGAATTCTCCAGCAGGAGCAGCTACGTCGGCAGTTGCACGACAATTGGCAATCGGTCGAAAATAATAGACAGGCGGTCGGTGGGGTAGAGTTTCGGCTCGGCGGGGTGACGGAGGGGGATGAAAAACGGCGTGAGGTCAGAAGAAAGAGGAACGGGCGTGCTTATCGTGCATCGTCTCCAGCTGCCTCGAAACGCTTCTCCAACGGCAAGCTAAGCCCGACCGGTGTCCCTCCACATCCGACCGTACTTCTCGATGTTCCTTGGCCAAGAGTACCTCAGCTGACATCGCAAAAACACTACCGATGGCACGACGTGTGTCATCGTGTACTTACACTCGACCGCAGGATCTTCCAACCCATTCTCTCTAATCTTCTTTGACCATGCTGTGTGTCAACGTTCATCGATAATATTTGCTTCGTTAAATATCGTAACATCGATCGATCGTTGTTACATCAATGATCGTTCAATTTTCAAACTCGAGGCTTGACTTCGGTATGAGCTGCGTCCGTAGTATTGTTGTTAGATCTAACGGAACACGAACGAGGCGCTGCTATTAGTGTTTACCTTGTAATGATTTGTCCGTTCATCTATAAATATTCATCTGGATTATTGTTCACCAATTCGATCAAACTTTAATTGATTAAAAGGAGAAAGCTCTTTCCGATATAATAATGCTCATTGTTTCGTTCATCGGCATCGTGTAATCTCTAAACATTTGGCTGATTTTGAGATATCACTTTTGATATAAAAATGAAACGAAGTTATATAAATGTATTACGAAAACGTACGTCTTACACGAAGAAGTATATACATATTTATTTTATGCTGTCGACTGACAGAAGCGATTTCGCGTTCGTGGGACGTTAGGATATGTATTCATTACTTTCCTCAAGATCGAGCTTCGACCGTAGAATGAGAAGATCATGCCTTAATATTTCAGGGAAATATTACGAAATTGACCCTTGTTAATTCAAAGACTGACAATTAAAGAGACTCCAATGATACTTGATTTATTAATTACAACGCAGTTGATATACTTGAGCAGTGCATAATTAAAAGAGAAAAATGGTACGATCGTGAAAACAGAATGAATTACATAAGAGATCTATTGATCGGATAGCTGAAAACACGATGCTTAATCCACTAAGTACTAGTTGTCTATTTATAGGCGAAGACAAACTTTATATTTTCGGAGATATTACGATGCTCTCGTTCTATGAGTTTTATAATTAGTGGTACGTGTCACAGTTACAATGTCTTATGAACAGGTATTTCTCAAAGTGTGATATCACGACGAAACGTAGTCAGCACTCAACCATCGACGTCAATGACAAACGTTGTCTGTTGATTTTAATAATCGATAGATATCATTGGTTTTACAGACGCTTTTTTTCATACAATTACGTTGTAAGAACCTGTCATTCTACGTTTAGAAGACAGATAATGTCTAATTTATAAAATTTTATAGAAAATATATTTCTATAAGGAGATGCAAGGTATAACTTTCAATATAAATGAAAATAGGAAAACTGTTGTAGAATGAAATTTATGTTTACTTTGATAAGTATTGTCATTTGCCACTATAAAATGAAAAATGTCTAATTGTGAAAATAATTAGGGCACTTATACTTTTAATCATTCGAGGGAATATAGTACGTGTAATCTTAAAATTTTGTCTACATCTTGATATTTGGAAGATATTATTCAACGTTCCCTTGATGCGAACTTCTTCGTAGACAGCTTTGTAGTAAGATTGAAAACGACCAACAGAAAAGGGCAGCTCTATGTTTTCTCTGTAAAGGAAAGGTTTTAGAACGCAAAACATTTCAACACCGATTTTTCTTTTCTTCGAAGGCAAATGACTTTTATTTGCAGAAAAAAAAAATATTAAACATTTAACGTTTTTAACTGACATTCTAGCTCATTGGGTGACGTCATACAGTCTTTGACGTAAATGCTTCGCCGTTGGTGATCGAAGAGAAGCTGGCAACACCTCGACCACTTGAGACGAGTTCGATTTTTTAAACGTTCATCCCCGCGTTCATCCTCGAGCGAGTCAAATATAGATCTTTAAATTCGATAATAGGATGATCTTGTTCCGATAATCGCTTCCTCTTATCGGGAAACCTTCGCCAAAAGAAAAAGTGTTTAACAGCATGCCGAAGAAACGACAAAGTTGCTATCTTTCGAATATTAAAATAGATTTTTAGTTTCATTATATAAATACACGATTAATATTCAATTCTCAATTCTGTTCAAAGAAGGCATTCAACCATAGAAATATGACTTTTTTATACTTTTCAATTAACGAAGTTGATCAATGTTGCTTCCTAATAGCTCGTATATGAGAATGAGCTTGAAAGTTTGAGATAATACTTGTTGAGATTGACTGATAGAGGAACGAGTGGATGAATTTGTAATAGAAAAATATATTGAAATAAGTATAGGTATAAGTATAAGTATAGGTATAGATATACGTACAGATATAGTGTATGCTGATCCAGATCCCCACTCTTACAGTGTTACAATACAATAAAAGAAGCTACGATAGCATATATTTATAGCAAAAAGGACATTACCAAAAAGGTAACCTTGTAGCTCTGACTGAAGGCTACAAGAAACAGCAACAGAAATCTACTTATAGCTCTTTTGTTTCTAGACCTTGTAAGCCAAAATAAAGTTTATATTCAAGGGCACAATAATATGGACCTCTGTTTATTTCGAATTCTTTGTTTCACTAAATTCTATTCTCTTTGTAACAGCGATCTCCAGGTCACGGATATACAAAAGAAAAAGTGTAGACTTTTTCTTGAAGCAATTACTTCAACAACAGTCCCCATAATACTTCTAGCTAAGAGAATTCAGATTTCAAGAATAATTTGCGTCGGATAACGTTTCTCTTTTCCATGGTAAGAAATTTTCCCGAAAATCAGAACTAAGATTACACCCGCTCTTAAAATTTTATCATACTCATAAACTGAAATTTAAGGATAATACTTTACAAACTATTCCATTGTACTTTTCAATGATACAAAATCACCTACCGAAGAAAGCTGTATCGTGCTTCTGAAACGTTACACATATCCTTTAATCAATCGTCCAAGCTGCCTTAATCGTGTATCATCGAGTATCGTGCAAGATTTCCAATTCATGCTCGTCGACTCAATTTGTTAGAAGTGGCGAGCGAGTTACACGAATGGAACGGTCTCGAAGGAATAGAAAAAATGAATCTGAAAGTGGTGGCAATAGACGGCGAGACACTTTTCACTGGTGGAAATGCCGCAGACATGATCCTGCTGTCGGGGGACGGAGAGGGGCGGTTCGTGGTAACGAACCATCGAGAGCAGCTTCTTTTTACCTCGACAATCAGGTCATTGGGCCTGCAACACCACTGGGAATAGCAGAATGCCGTGAACCACTCGAATCGCTCCTTCAGCAATCCATTTCTCGGCTCTTTCCTTTCTAACGACAGCCAGCTGCAGTATCGACGTCAGTACTACGAAAAATGACGTCACCAGACGCATCGAAATATATATCTGATTTTGGCATGTGTCATGTATGTTTGTCATCGTATTGCCGTGAACCTAAGAATATCGATCAATATCGGTTTTATTCTAGCGAAATAAGGGAGTTTTCCAAGATATACAAAAAGAAAGTATCTCTTTGGGAATACTTGCACATCTGGATGCTATTTAGTCGGTTATTTATATTTTTTAATACAATAATTAGGATGTTTATACATTTATGGGGAATTCGAAAGTGCGGTGTATTTCATTGCTCTTTACCAATCATATATAAATCATACTTATCAATACCATAGAATGAAAAGTAAAAAAAAAAAAAAAACAATAATGTTATTAACATTATTCTGTGAAATTCACTTTAGAATTTACTACTTCTACATTGTACAACCACCTTTTTATCATAAATGAGATGATTGAAAAAGATTACAAATAAAACCTTGTTTTAACGTTGGCCCTCAATGTTAAATGTTAATGAAACACTACCACACAACCGGAAACAAAGCAAAATATTTCCAACAAATAAAATTTATTTTTTTGAGGCTGCTAACCTTAATGGCCGAATATGTTTTAATTTTCGAATATAAAAGACACAATTAAAGCAAATCCTATAATCAATATCATATCATCAAATGATAATCAAATCAATTTCAGTGTTTTTCTTTGGAGGAAGAATGCAAACTCATCTTTAAAGACAATGGTACCGATTTCAAGAGATATTTATCGTACTACCCAAATGTAGAAGCAACATTGAATTTTTTATTTTTCTTGATAATTTTCATTCTTAGAGGAATCCAGACGTAGCAACGTCTGCGCCAATGTGTTGCCATATCGCATACAGCACTCAACAATTAGAAAGGCATTGTGGAAACGCGTCTTTCAAAGAGGCTGGTCGATACTACGACTTAGAATCAGTGAAGGGAAAAGGAATTCGTTCTTATCATTTTCAAGGTAATGTCACGAGGTCAAGGTAGAAGTAAATATACTCGCCCTGACTAAGTATTATTCATTAATTATACGACGATACTAAATTTCTACATTTCTTCGCGATTTCATCTTTTATACACATTCTTTGATCAAATTTCTCTTAAAGTGTTTAATTTTGGATGTTCACAATCTGTTTGTAATCTTTTAATTAATAATTTCAATAAACTGTAGGATCCCTGGAATTTATAAAAAGATCAATGATCTTATGATTTGCAGCCCCTCGTAAAATTTCTTTCTTCCTTTATCTTTTTAGCTATTTCGTATTCCTAAAATGAAAGACAAGTTTTATACACAAAGAAATACGAAAAATCCTTCGTACGTTGTTGAAAACACGTATAACGCTTTATTACACCAAAATTAAATAATTAATTTTTAAAGATGCACGTTACACATTACCCTATTAAATGTATGTATACGTAAATCAAGAAAATTCGATCGGCAGGAATTTTCGTAAACATTATCGTAACATGAATTACGATTCCACGTAGACGTGGAGTATCAAGATTTCTGAGGAAACTTATGTCGTTAATTGTGGTGGTATATACTAATGAGGGCGAACACAGCTTCTCCCTCACGTGTCACGTGGTAAAGAAGTGTCATTTTAAGGTAGAACATTGATCTTGATTATCCTCATCATTTGTTTAATGAGAATAGTTATATGTAATGGTTATTTGACTATAAGCCGAGAAACAAGAACGATTTAATACTTCGAATGAAAAACATTTTCGGAAATACGGAGATGTATCGTTGATGAATAAGTGTATTTTATATCGGTGGTTCCAATTATTTCTAATATGCATATTAAATTCTCTACTTTAAGTAACAGTCTTTCGATAGAAATAATATCTCCCTCCTCCCTTATTTTAAAACTATTATATTTCAAACGTTTCATATAAAAGGCAGAATAGATGCACTTTTTGAATGTTGTGTAGGAAAAATAACGACCTTGTTCTTAAAAAGGTGAACATAAAGTGATGACTTCGGGATAAGGACAACGACGAGCGTGCTTTAGGCTATTGATAACAATGCAAAGTTTCTGGGAATCATTGATAACGATCGGGGCCACTTTTGATGTCGAGCCACCCCTGCAGAGAAGTGCATTTCTATAGTGAGATATACCGCAGGTGGCTCTATCTCCTCGAGTTTCGACGCCTATCTCTTTCTCGTCACTTAATATTTCCCGCTTCCTATTTTATCTTTTACATAAGAGGATCCTAAAAGGTAATACTCTATTGTTAATACTTCAGGCTTCCAATAAATTTCTAAATCCCATTGTTAACGACCAATAGAGACATCGTTATGAAAATATATTCCACAGCAGGTGTCGAAAAGACCATGCACTTATATATATATGATATATATGTTAGTGTCCATAAGTCTATAATACTTTTTAGCAAGTTAATTATTTAACTTCCTTCCAAAGTTGAATTTTAGCATTTTCTTAAACTACGGATTTCCTCAGTTGTATTATTTTCCATCTGAATCCCTCAATTATTAAACTTATTAAGCCTGTGTATTATAGGAAAAACGAAAATATATTATACTTTGAATATTCTATAAGTCTGATTTAGGGAAGTTTATATTTAAAGTTCGTAAGTGTCCGGTGACTATAGACGGGATTGTATACATAATTTCGGGAAAGTGAGTGAACATATGTACGTGTGCGCGCGCGAGAGTGCTCATGCGTGTCTATATATCTTCTCGAAGAGCGGCCACTTCACGATGCACGAGCGACGCGAACACGTAGCATTCTATTCGCGGCACAATTTTCGAGGATCGATATATCGAGCGGCATGTCCCGTTGGTCGACGACAATGTCTTCAAATAGCACGGTAGTTAACGTCTCTGAGAGTCACCCTTAAGAAGGGTGGCGAGAGCGAGAGGAGAGATTGCAGGACCCATTCCTTTCCTTTCCACCTCGATTCTTCTGCTTTCTCTTCCTCTCGTCAACGGTGACGCGTTTCCTCTCCAGTCTTCTCTTCTTCTTCCTGTTTTCATCGTAATTTCGATTGGTCTTTCAATTTTTCATTGGGTTCGTTTCGTCGATTATCAGATCTTTGATTTTTGATGATCGCGTAGCAGTTGTTTTGGAGAGTTTGAAGTATCAATTATGGAAATCTGTCATTTTCTAATTACTTTGAAATTAAGGATGCATGTATGCATCAAGCAAAATTCACGATCCTAGCCTTTGAACGAAGTCTGTAGTTACTTTTTTATTTTAAAGAAAAATATGTGTCGTAGTTAAATCTTCTTTGCAATTCGAAGATTGAGTATCTCAATACTTTTATAATATTTCTAATATATTTGGTTAGTTTTGTTAATATTTTGTATATGAAATTTCAAAATATCAAATAAAAATTATTTTTCGTTAATCACATTAAACGTCTTCTTCCTTTCTTCTTCTTAGAGATCTTATCAGAAAACGTAAGAAAACGAAAGGTGGTTTTAACTTGCACACGTCCTTAGGTTGCAACCACATCAAAGAAAGCTGTCCCTTCATATTCTGTTCTTCACCACTCGTTACGCGCTTCTCCGTGGAGTATTCTAAACCTAGCGAATAGACACGTTTTCATTGTGCGGAATGAATTCTGCTAATGAATCTCCGGCAATGAAAAACAATTTAACCGTTCCGCTGACACCTCTGTCGTGTTGCTTTTAAGTATGATGTTCTTGTGAACAGAGAATAGAATAGAATAGAAAGTGAGTATGAGAAATTAATTTATGCTATTCTATCAACGGCTTAATAATTTCTGTAAACAACATTAAATCCCAAGTGCGCTTTAAAATTCCAGGAAACAAGTCTGCTGAGAAGAAAAATACGTAATGACATCATGATGTAACGACGCGATGCGGGTGAACGAAACATATGCGAATTCCGCATAGTCCCTTATTCATCGGTGCGTTATTCTTACCTCGTAGTATTCATCGTGGCAATTAGCATGCGGCGGTGGAGTGTGTTGCGAGTTGTGCCCGATTACGGCACCTATCTAAAGCGGAGGATGTCACGGACATGCCGCATTGGGGTAAATTCGTGTCGTTGGAACCATCTCGTAACGCTTTAGGGACCCACCGGGGATTACCACCACTTCTTTCAACACGTCGGTCCTCGCGCGGTACTCTCTCTTTCTCAACCCTTTCCAACCCCTGTCTTCGTTTTCTGTACACGTCACCAAGCTCGCGAGAGAGAGTTACCCCTTCTTTCTCCTTTCTTCATCCCTCTGTATCGAGTTAAGAGGAAGAAACGGCGGGGTGGCGGCGAGGTATATTGGGATGTACCTCCGGTGGTACTTGCTGGTCCACCACCTCCATCGCTACCACCACCGCGCTACCATCGAGCATCCACCTCCACCTCTGCCTCTCTACGAAGCAACGATGAGGATTCTGCAGCTTCGGCAAAGTCGTTTGAAGAAGTCAGTCGACGGTTGTACGTCCTCGCGATTCGGGGAATAGCGGTCGGGGGAAGAGAGAAGAAGGAAGCAAAGGAATCGCAGTCACTGTCACCAACTGAGAACCGCCTTATCTTCTAGCCAAGGGCTGCCGCGAACAACGTTCTTTTCTCCTTTCTCTTCCGTCTCGCCTTCTTCCTCGTCGTTCGTCTGTCGTCTTCCCTGTCCGGAACGCTTTTTCGCTGTTCTCCGCTTCGCTGTTGGTTCGCTCCGCTTCTGCCACGAGGAAGATGCGTTGAGAGCTGATCGACGAAGAATGTCGATGGACGAGACGCATGGAGGCAGCATGGTTTCCGCAATCCTTTCCTCGATCGTGCTTCTTCTCCTGCTCGGACGCACCGCAGACGCTCAGTAAGATTCTTCTCCGTAGATGGCCTCTTCCTCTTCCTCTTCCTCTTTTCAATCGACATTGCCGGCCATCTTAAGCTCTTCCGCAAGGCCAATCCTTTCCTTCGGTTTATATCTTCGTACCAACATTCTCGGGAATTCCAACATCTTAACGACATATCTCGTTGAAGGGACTTAATTGTAGAATTTTCTTGTTTTACGAGTAATTTGTTCATAAAAAATAATTGTCGGTAAGAAATGTTCCCCACGAATGTAGGATTCTCTGATGCAAAGATATTGCAATAACTATACCGAATACCGTTGTTTTTGTAGTTATATTTTTTGTCTTAGAGTTTGTTGGTTTTTTAAGTAGAATTTTTTGTTATTTCCTTGAGTAAAATTTTAGTTCTAAAACGGTTTCTTTCGATAGACAATCTGGAACAAAATTATAATACTTTTTGTTTACTACCAAAATATCAATTTTTTCATATTCAGAATAATATTCAGGAAATTGTAACATATAGATATTTTTTGATTACTTCTAATGAATTTCCCTTTAGTTATATCATGTTTTCAATTATTCATTTTCCAATGAAAAAACAGCAATAATACGTACGTAAAAATTATTAATGTATGCATCTAAACGTTTTCTCAAATTTGAATAAAATATTATATTTAGTTGGTATATGAAATCTTCAGAACACCGCAAGCAGAGGACTCCAAACTCGATGAAATCACCATGAAGAATTTGAAATACTTTCGAAGAAATTCGGAAGTAAAAGTTTAAAGTATTAAAGAAAATTGCAGTGAAGTCGATAAAGCGCAGTGTGTATCGTGTAATAAAACTGTTGCTCATGTCAAAACAATTTGATAATACCTACGATAATTCCAAGTAGTTGTGCAAATATGTGTATGATATTAAGTGTCGCAAAGCAACGTGTTAAAAACAGTAAAAAGATGGTCAACGATGCAAAATAAACGAACGCGAGAGAGTGTGGAGAAGCAGTTCTGAGCTTTTATGAATTTCAGTCGTAATTTTTTGCTTCGTGTGTTTCGTACACAGTGTGTTAAGAAACATTGAAACATACAGTGAAATCTCATTTTTCTCTCGCGACGGTAGAAAACTGCAAGTTAGAAAAGAGTGAAACGCTAGTGAAACAAATTTCTGGAAGTGAATCTGAGAGAAATTTTGCGCAAATTACCTCTATGTTTTAATCGTTTAAGATTTTGTTTCGTTATAAAATTTTGGTGTTAACAAGATATGAAGATAATTCTTATTTATGGATTACTATTAACACAAAATATTTATGTGGAAATTTATACATAGATTATATGGTTCGATTAACAAAATGTCTAAACTTTTTTGAAATTGCAACCCGAAATTTCAGGAGGAGTTTGGAGTTCTTCGATCTGCTGCCGGAGGATCCTAAACTGTACGATAAAATGCGACCGCCAAAGAAAGATGGACAGGCGACTATCGTTTATTTCCATGTTACTGTTATGGGTCTTGATTCCATAGATGAAAATTCAATGGTAAGGTGCAATTTTTAAATTAAAAGGCTTTTTTAAATTCACTAGCCATTACATCGTTCTTAAACTGCTTATGGCCTTAACGTGGATATGACCTCAAGTTCAAAGAGATTCTCCTAACTTCCGTGTTAATTTTTACATCGCTGAAATGATTTCGAAATGTTTACTTTAATCATAAATGCTATATTCTGTTTCACAAAAGAAATTAGAGTACTTAAGCTTTAATGGGTAATTGATATTAAACTTTGATATGTCGATTTTTGTGATTTACTTTTGCAGACCTACGCAGCTGATATATTCTTCGCTCAAACTTGGAAAGATAACAGACTACGGTTGCCAGAAAATATGACATCTGAATACAGGTATGTGATTTAATTTAAAAAATGTTGTTTTCTTAGTCGAAAATTCCAATTAAAGGAAAATATTTTTAGGCATGGTATTCTTTATACTATTTCCTTTTGTTTTATAAATATACCTGAAAAATTATCAAATGTATCGTTCAAGATTGCTGGAAGTCGATTGGTTGAAGAATATGTGGCGGCCAGATTCGTTCTTCAAGAATGCCAAATCGGTGACTTTTCAAACGATGACTATACCGAATCATTACTTATGGTTGTACAAAGACAAGACTATTTTATACATGGTGAAGTAAGAAAAGAAAGCTCCAAAATTCTCAATACTATTGTCGATCATTTTTATTCTACTTTTACAGTGGTAGTAATAAGTAGTATAGTTTGTTTTAGCTCCTGATTAGAAAGCTTTTATTTCTCACCTCTGTCTCTCCTTTTTCTTCATTAAAGAAACAAAATTTTGTACGATGTTTCAGATTAACGCTGAAGTTATCCTGTGCCATGAACTTCCTGATCTATCCTCACGATACGCAAGAGTGTAAATTACAAATGGAAAGCTGTGAGTGACGCTTTCCCTCTATATCAACTTCTAAATCATTCACTTTATATTTTATCTGTAGTAAAATGGAATGTTAGCGCAACTTCCTCATATATCTTCCATCGTTACCATACACTTTATTTTATCCCCACTTCACAACGATTCATCTGCATCATCTACGCTCTAATCTTACCATTTAATTCATTACAGTTTCTTCCATGCACAATTTTCAGGAATTTACGATTTCCTTCTATTATTATCACACAGTCTACTTTATCTCCACTTTTCGATAATACATTTTTATCTGCGTCCCAATTTTCCATCCAATTCCCCACGATTCCTTGAAACATAGTCACGTCTTTGAAGTATCAAAGATGGAAAACGATCGATAGATATCGATAGAAAATGCGGTGTCGCTGATATAGTGTAAAAAAGTCCTCGAAAGACGTCCAATATTAGCGACAATCGAGTTGAGTCAAAGGAGATCGGACAATCGTGTTTCATTTCGGAACGGTACCGTAGACCTGCATGAATATTCCTTTAATTTTACGGAGTGAATGCCGTGTCATTTCACAAGGACAAAACAACTCGGTCAACAGTATCGCACACGACGGATGAAATGATCTTCCAATGGGATCCTGACGTGCCACTCGTCGTCGATGAAAACATTGAGCTGCCACAGCTGCAACTGGTTAAGAATTACACGGCCGATTGCACGCAAGTCTACTCTACTGGTAAGTGACGCTCCGTGTCGACGTCGTTTTTAGCCATGGAAGAAAGAACGCTCTTTTTCTTCCTAATTAACTGTTTTAAATCGAAATCGAAGAGGAACGTCAACCAAGAATCAGTTTCGCTTGAAAGTGACTTTCGCGTGAATGGTGTTGTTCGTGGATAAATGTTGATGTCTGGTGTGTCTTCGCGTTATTAAGTTAAGAAAGGTTCAGAGTCGAGCGTACATGAATTAATAGAATTAATTGAAACTTTTTAATGTTCAGGTAACTTCACTTGCCTCGAGGTAGTGTTCGTCTTGAAACGTAGACTCGGCTATTACTTGTTTCATACTTACGTTCCTACCTGTCTAATTGTTATCATGTCGGTAAGTCCGAGGTTGAAATACGGATAATAAAATGATGTCTATTTTTCTGTTATCATAGAACACACTATGCTTTTAAAATTACTAACGTCCTAGATTTTTTTTCTCTAATGATTAATCTGATTTTTATTTCAGTTCTACAATACTGCAATCTTACTTTGTCGTATTTAAATATAGACTAATCGATCTTTTTCTTAGAGATATAATCTCTTTCTTCATATTTCAAACTTTTGATCCGATCTTTATCATACTTCATTTAACTTCTAACTCTTACGAAGACAATTTATCAGCCATTTATTTTAATACTTTTCCTATTAATTTTGTAACATTTATAACGTTACCTTTATTTCGAAATCAGTTACTTATATCTTGTGTAGTGGGTTTCCTTTTGGATAAAACCGGAAGCGGCGCCAGCCAGGGTAACGCTAGGTGTAACTTCCTTGCTGACCCTTTCGACGCAACACGCGAAGAGTCAAGCTTCTTTGCCTCCTGTTTCGTACCTAAAGGCCGTGGATGCGTTCATGTCGGTTTGCACGGTCTTCGTGTTCATGGCGTTGATGGAGTATTGTTTGGTCAACATCGTCCTCGGCGACTCGGATACGCCTCCGAAACCGGCGTCTCCGCCTCAGCCGCCATCTTCCAGCGGCACCGATGCCGCAAAGCTTGATAAAATTTTCGACATCGCTACTAAGGTAACGCCTGGATGAACATCTAAATGACTCAGACAGCTTCTGTGCCTCGGAGAAGGACGATAAAAGTTCGTTCTATCGTTTGCGTTTCTGAAAATTGCGTAGAAAATATGATTGGCTTAAAGAAAGTTGATTTATCCAAATTTATAACGTTTTACGTCCTTCGTATCATCTTTTACGACAAATGTTGATACCTTTTTATCGTGTCTTGAATAACATCCCAAACAGATAGTTGCCGGATATTTTTAAAGATAATTCTAACGTAAGTAGTTTTACAATTATTCGAAGAAGCTTGTTACTTTGCAAAAACTTTGAAATTAAATAAACTTTGATTCAAATCGGTAGCTAAAACACAGTCATCTTCTTTAAGAATCATAAAATGTAGACGTAATGATATTTTTTACTTGATCGTACTTTTACGAAAGAGACATTTGAGCAATTTTATGTTAACATCTGCAACTTTGAAAAAGAAGTACGTAAGATCGTTAATCACGTGGTAATTCAGGTGATCGATTCTGAAGTCTGAAAATCGAGAATCGATTTTCAACGTCCTGAGCTACCGATCTTTCTCCGTCAATCTTCAATGTTTTAAGTAATTACTCTTTCTTCCATGGTCTTGTCTATCTCTGATGTTGCTCTTTGCCCGTCCGTTTGGGAAATGAGCGTCTCTCAAAATGTCTGTTCGCAAAACGAAGAAAGTCGTGCTGTCCGTGAAACAGAGAAAGTCCCTATCACCCTTGAACTCCAGGGAGTTTACAAGTATATCGAAGTTAACTTAGCCCGAAATCTATCGGCGCGGTGAAAAAGAGAAAGAAGAGAAAGAAATTAGAAGGTTCTTCGATAGAAGGTACGAAAATTATTTCACCGCGTTATCGACCACGCGTTCATCTCTCCGCGGCTCCGAGGCACAGAAGCGTTGTCTGCACAGCGGCAGTTCAAGTTGCGATCGTTATCACGCAGGAGAACGCAATATTGTTATCCGGCCGATCACAGAAATCGACAACCGGTCCACCGCCAGGCCCTACACCTGCCCAAAGGGCGCGAATGCGTGCCCTCAACATCGATCGAGTCTCGCGCGTCTTCTTCCCTTTCTTATTCGCCGTATTAAATGTAACTTACTGGATAATGTTCGCCGAGTACATTTAAGCTATCCGTGGAAACCGATTGCAACGAGCTCGAACAAATAGGAACGGAAACGTCGATGTTGAGAAACGAGATATCAGACGAAAAGGAAGAGACGATGCTGGGAGAAGATGCTGAAACGAATCCTGATCGTAGCTATATTCTTCAAGGATACGGTTGAATACAACGTTTTGATTGAGAAAGTGTTACAGATCGAAAGTCGATTCTGAAAGTGAATCTTCATTGATAATCTTGTTTTTGTTCAGGTCGTTGCTCTAATTGATAGAACAGTGGTAGAGATCGAGGGTTTCAAGTTGCATAGAGTAGATGGAAGAATCTTGGTACAATGAAGAAGAACGTGTAGAAGAAATAAACAAAAGCGTTCTCTTCTTATAAAAAAGGAACGTTGCTCAAAGTATTTTGAAAAATCTAAAAATCGGAAAAATTGTTGAGCTCTTGTACATATAATTTTATAGAGTTTATGTTTGAATGGAAGTAAAAAGTATCAAACTTAACTCTTTCTTTGTGGACAAAAATTGACTTTCTTCTCCATTGCACCGTTATTTTCAACCCACTCTACTTAATGAATACACGTGATATATACTTCGTATAATAAAATCCATTGATTACAAATATAAACTGTGCGTTCATTTATCGAATCGTAACTCAAAGGAAAATGAGAACAAAATAACGACAGAAAAGTGATAGGAGAAAATAAGCGATCGTTAATTGTATTCTTCTAAAGGCATCGATTAATACGCTGTTTTATCCTTTTCATTACGAGCGAACGAAAGGAAAAAAAAGGGAAAAAAGATAGATGAAACAGTAGTTAACGGTGATCGATGCGTCTGAGTGAATATTAAAAGCTGTATGACTGTATCGAAGAATTTGCATATATATTCGTTCATGATAAGTGGAATATGGAACTGTTTGAATGCACCGTTTGACCTGTTCAATAATTTCACGATCGTTTCACATTAGATTACAAAAAGTGAAATATTGAGAAAGCATATTAAAATATTCGAGAGCCTACTATTAAGTTGTTTTAAATTTATAACTATACTATTGTTAAAAGATAATACGTGTTTTGTTGTAAGAACTTACTCATTGGTGATAAATGTCGCTGAATTAATTGTTAATAATTGATAACTGTACAATTGTTAACGTAAATCTAATTAAACTAACTGGTAAATTAACAGTGAACAGGTGTTGTAACAAGATCGTTACATTCTGCTCGCTGTCTTTCCGTTTCTTAACAATGATTATCAAATACGAGAAGATATTACTCAAGATTATTCTCACATCTTTACAGCTAAAACGTTTCTGTAATGAGTATCCTTGTTCCGAGAAAGCTTGATCGTCTCGTTGTAATTTTTGAAATTTTTGCTTCCGAGATTATTTGTAACATGTTTACCGCGTACGTCACAGTGCTACGATATCAAAGTAATTGCAAAATATGGAATTTAAGTGAAACACATGTCGTTCCAGAAACTTCGATGAAAAAATATCAAAATTGTTCTAGAATAAAATTCTAAACTCTAAATCTTTCTTAGCGAAATTTTATCGCGGCGGCACGAATGAATAAAAAAATGTAGATTATATATATATATATAGTCTACATTTATAGATACATATCTATATACATAAATAATCTAGATATACAATATAATATATATATATATTTATATTTATATTTATATATAATATAAATATAAATATATATAATATATATATATGTATAATGTAGACACGATATTAAACAGAAGAAGAAGAAAGAAAAGAGAATGCAGTGCTAAAAACGCTCACAAAAATACGGGAAACATTGAATGAGACGTAACGTAAAATGGATTTAAATTAAACGTTTCGAATAGAAAGATTCGAATCAGTTATGCATAAATATCGAAAAATTGTAGAATTGTGGATTTCTAGTACGTCATTTAATCTAATTCGAATCTCCAGTATTTACAGATTTTTACATAATTCTGGTTCGAAGACTTTTAATTAACGCTATGCGTTGAACGCACTTGTACGGCAAATAGACGTAGCAGAACACTTGTTTCGTTTGAGAAAACTGGTACAATACTATATTTACGAATCCGGCCGAAATATGATGTAAATGTGTCATACTGATTTTCTCTTTTTGGTCTTTCGTACAAGGGGTGCCCAAATTCATTTCTGACTGTCGTAAACTTTATGCAGCTCTATATTTGAATTTTTTACTGTTTATCTATACTATGGATCATAAGTTCTATTTCCGATTACCACCTTTACCTATTATCATAAAAGTCTTTATATTTTCTAAAGTGTATATTATATTTCTTAATATTTTAGACATTTCATGATTTTTCTTAAAGTTCTTGTTTTAGTTGCACACACAACTATAAAATCAACTTTTTTTTTTACGCGGGGAAATCCTCATGGACCGCGTGGTAATGTCGGACTTATCGACTAAAACCGCACGATGGTCGTACCAAATGTGTTGCGGAGGGGGCCCTGGAAGATATAAAATTAACCTAAATATAAGTTAATTATACATATTGGTAATTTAGAATTAACACTATCTTTTTCAGTATTACAATTTGAAGGATAGTAAGTAAACAGCTATATTTACAAATCACAAGTAATTGTCATTTACCTGCATGCAGTATACATATACAGTATAGTTTGATTCGATTTAATTATTATTTTGAGCAATGAGACACATAATAATAATGCACTAGAATTCAAAGTCAGGTACGTTTGAAGTGTATGTAGATTAGGAATTACACGGTTAAAAGTGGTCGTTTTAATAGTAGTAGGAACAATTTTTCCTCTTTAAGTAACAGATAGATCTGCGCGTGAATTGTTAAATTTCTGTAAACTAATTCCTTAAGAGGTGGTATCGAACTTATGATTGATAGTATGTGTAATACTGTAAAAATCAATAGGTTGAGAAACATTCAAGATGCATTCCTTTATTTAAACTTATAACGCGTAATAAATTCGGAAAAATATAAATATAAAAATAAAAAATCTCATAATTCAAATTACGAAAAAATTTACGAATCAATTTTTATTAAAATATATTTGTTTTATTAATTTTTAAATTTCTTTGCGATCATCGGATTGTCGTTATTATATTTTAATTCGAACAAAAGTTCGTTATTTATTCTATGTTTAAAATACATTGAAGGATGTCCTAAATATTAAAAATTGCGTTGCTGTTGAGGATCAGTCTTCTATGTTTTCAAGGATTTTGAGAATGCATTTTTTCCGCTCTTTTATCTCTCGCTAAAATACGACCACCTCAAAGAGTTAAAAGGTGACGCGCAAATAGACATCCCTGTTCTATATTTAAGAGAAAACAATATACGCTGTGGTAATTTCTACCATTTTTAATTTAATATTACTACCATTTCATTTCATTAAAAAATTAATTGATAGAAACGATATATGATATCGTTTTGAATACTCCCCACGATCGATTAAAATCGATGTTTTAGTTTTCTCGATACGATATTTATTTTAACGATTGCATACTTTCGATAAAAAATTAAGGACGTTAATACGATTGTTTTCGCACTTTGAATGAAATAAAATTTTAACCAAAACTTCAAACGATCTATTGTAAAATATAGAGATCAAAGCAATCTATATATATTATGCAATTAATTATTTGCTAGTTTTTTAAAGGCACGAAAAATATAAAACTTTAAACTAATACCTATAATACATATAATTATTGAATTTAAAAGGAGTTCGTCCGCTGATTTAAGCGTAAAGAAAGAAACAATAAGATCTATTAGCAAATGTAAAAGATTGCTTTAACATTACGTCTCCTTTAGAGCAAAATCATTTTCAAGCACACCATTGTATATTACATAATATTTAATATAAGAATAACGTCGCCTATTACATATTAAATTGATAATGATAACTGTATCAATTTTGTGGTTGTTGATCTTTACTTTTCTATTTTCTTTTACTATTTTACTTTTACCTTAATTTGGTATGTGTTGATTTTGTTAATTAGTTCATTTAGTTTAGTTTATTCCATTTACAGCGATGCGATTCATTTATTCTATTTCGGATTAAATGTTTAGAAGTCAGAAGGAGAAGATTAATACGTTGATTACAAACTCCCACTCAAATTTTTAAATTTTCAAACTTAAATTCATATTTTATCTCGTCTTAATTCAAATCTTCAAATTGTTTAGCTAAGTTTATGCTGGTAGAGAAATATTGGTTAGGTTTTAATCATAGACGATGTACTACATAGATCTAGCATCTCGTATAATTTGATATCATGGAAACCAAAACACCGACCATGTGACAAATTTACATTTAACAAATTATATATATATATTATGTATATTATATATATAATTATATTTATATAGATAATCATATATATGTATATATCCAACCACTGAAATTGGTAAAATGAATAAATATCATTTTATGTCATTTATATAAAAAAATATCTTTTCTGTGATAAATTAAACTTACTCTGTGTTAGATCGGTAATGTTGGAAGTGATATGAAAATGGTAACAGTTTGCCTAGCTTTGAATCATGTGACGCAATGTACGTGTTGAGCTGTTGAATGATAGATCTATCTTATGCTTCATCTATGGTAGTTTAAGTATCGATTACAAAAGTAGTACACAAAAGCAGTATTCGTGAGTGATTTATATCAAAATACAATAATTATTATTATAAATCATTAACAATGCGTAATATCGAAATAAAAGCAAAAATTGATGATCCAGACCATAAGATCCTTCGAGTTTTACAATTAACAAAGCACAACGGTATCATGAAAGTCATGAAACAACATGATACTTTTTTTAAGGTCAGGGAAGGAAGATTAAAATTACGAAAATTCCAAGTAAGAAATTAATTACGTTTTTATATAGGATTGTTACTTTCTTATTTTTATATATGTATATATATATATATATATATATGTATATATATATACATTATATATATATATATATATATATATATACATATATGTTACTATATATAAAATCTATATACATATAAATAACAGTGTTTATTATACAAGATTTCAAAGAATAAATAGTTATACATTTTTTAATTCCTGTTTCTATTTCTTCTCCTCTTCATATAACAGTAATTATCAATTCGATAGAAATATATATTAGAACCTGATGCAAGAGATAAAACCAGTCAAAAAGCAATGACCATGCTTTCAATGACACAGTAAAATATGAGAGAATAACTATTACTATTGATCTTAACAATCACCTAATTATGTAATAAGATAAGTATTTTTCTCACATAGGATGAGTCAGGAGAATTAATTTACTACAAAAGATCTACTAAGTTTGGTCCAAAGCTTTCCGATTATGAAAAAGTAACCCTAAACAAATCTGCTTGTAATCGTATTGCAAATATTTTAAGTGCATCAAATGGTTGTCTAGGCATTGTAAAAAAGACTAGAAAATTGTATATGATTGGTCAAACTCGTGTACATATTGATGATGTTGAAGGTTTAGGAACTTTTTTGGAATTAGAGGTTCGTAGAACCACAAGGAATGGATCATTACACATTTGCACCTGTAAAATAATATAGTAGTGTCATTATTTTAGGTAGTCTTGACTGATGAACAGGATATAGAAACTGGTGAGAAGATTGCTCGGGACTTAATGTCTAAATTAGATATAAAACATGAAGATTTGATAGCAAATGCCTATGTAGATCTACTACTTGATGTATCTATTAATGAATCTGCTAATGAATCTGCTAATGAATCTGCTAATGAATCTGCTAATGAATCTACTAATGAATTCGAACAGTTGTAATAAAATTATATTTTTTATACATTAATGTTATTGTTATATTTTGTGTGATTATTAAAAAAATGTATAACACAAACAAAATTTAATTTTCATTTTACGAAATAAAGATGTTACATTTTTTTTAGTGCCAATTAAAATAATAATTTTATTTAAGAATGTCATTTGTACGTTTAAACAGTTTTCAAAGAATTGCTATATCAATTATAAATATTTCAGAGAATTCTTTTAAAAATTAATTATCGAATGTATGGGTGATTTATTAGTCGTTGATTCTGTGTCGGTGTGTTAGTTAAAAAAAGAAAAAGAAAAAAATAGGAAAGACATGTAAAAGAGAAAAGGCAAGAACGGGGAGACAATCGTACGTTACTATCATAACCGGGATACGTTATAGTGATAAAACAACCCACACTACTCTTCCTTCCTTTTCGATGATCACATTCGTTTGTCACATTTCGCGTGTACGAGTTCTACTTCATTACTGCACTTCTGTTATAAAGGTCATTGTACTCTTGTTCCATTTTGAACTTAAAACAAAATTAGTCGATATTTCAAAATATAGCAGATTAAAAAGATACAATTTTAAACAATTTTAAATTACAAGATTATATAACCATGGACAGCAAATACCAAAGATTTATCAATACTACTTGTATAATATTTTAATTAATTTTAATGTTATAAGAATCGTAGATATTTGTAATTCTATCTAAATTCAAAAGAAGGAGGGGACTTTCTCAAACGATTGCACTAAGTAGTTTTTGTAGAAAAGACCTCCGATTATAGCCAACAACCGAGATACTGGTCAGTCAGTCAGTCTAAATAGTTTGGTGTGCCAGCTATAAACCGAAGCGAAAAGAAATAAAGGAAACCGAATACAAGTGTGCTGCACATGTGAACTGTAGCCAACTGGTTGATGTAATGGACACCGCAGCGCGACACAACGCCTTGTGAATATCACAGGACAGCAATCTTTTATGTATTATGTACCTTTTATGTATGTACATATACTACTATATCAGTAATAATTTTGCATTGTTACATGATAACTTTTTACATATTACTAATGCCCGAATATAATTTTTGTTACACAGAGACAATCTAGTTTTTCAATCTTAAAATAACAATAACTCACCTCCACCTTTTAACATGCATACATATATGTATGTATATATGTGTAAAAAAGCCTTGAAGCTTGGAGCGATTGTCTAACTTTTGTCACCCTCGATTTTAAGAAGAAAAAGAGAAGACATTTGAGGGTGCCATAAATTAAGCTGTTTCTCTTAGTGCATGATGGGCTAACCGGAACACAATAGTTTACCAGAAGCTTGTTCAATATACATATGTACGTAGTCTGAAATTGATAATTTACAGTAATTATGGTATTTTAAAGATTATATTGCTTTATTGTTAAAGATTCTATTAATTTTAATATTTTCAAGGTATAATATAAAATAAATATACATATAAAGTATCTAAAATATACACAAATGTAAGTATACAAATTTTTAAAGAATTTTTAAATACCTTTCACAAAACAATTTCTCAGATCTCTAATTAAAAACTTAATACATCAATTCCCACGAATGGAATCCTCGAAACTAATAAATACACAACTGTTTTGACTTATCACTAAGTCTAAGCCAACTATAATAACCGGTGAATCACTACGTCCATCTTTCTCAATTCAACTTTTCGTTTAATCTCGTTTAGGATCCTTTAATCTATCAAATAAACAAAGAGAAACAAAAGGAGTCTCCTCGTTTGCAGATAAAATTATTGCAAGTGGTTAATCCCTAAGTAAACCTTTCCTTGATAGACGCCCCCGCATTCGTTCCCCTACTCCGGTATCGTTCTAAGAAATTTCGCTTTGCCCCTCAGCCTGTGTCAGCACCCTCGTCACGAGCCGGCAAAGAAGGAACCTCATTCTACGTACGGCACTGGCCACTGTCGGAGGCTCTCCTTAACCGAGAAACACCGTGAGAGAGACGCGTCACCAGAGGCGTTCACAACGACTTTGTCTCTCGTCCATTCCTCATCTCATTGATCGGAACGGTGTATCGCGGGGATCGAGTGCACTCTGGATCATTGGCTTTTCAATCAGTTTACTTGTGTCGTTCGATTTTCGTCGCGGATCTATCGAGGCGTCTGCCAGTTCACAACACGAGACACTCTCTCCAGGGAGATACACGATACACCGAGTTAGGTAAGACGTTTCTCGCAGTTTGTTCTTGCTATTCTCATTTCCTCATTCGACGCTGCTTCGCTCTCCACCGTATCAGGATCGTTTACTTGTCTGTAAGCTTCATCATTTTAGAAATAACGGCTTACTGCTTTTTTTTTGTCGAGTAATGATGTATTAAAAATCTGACCGATACGGAAGAAAGCTTACGTGCATATATGTATGTGAATACGTACGTGTGATTTTAGTTAGACGCGGTTTACAAATTGTGCAAATATTAGTTGTTGACATTGACCTTCTGAATAATTGCATGAAGGAATTTGACGTCTAACAATAGGTATCATTTCGGAATAGAAATATCGAATGACCAAAAATTGTTGATATGTAAAGTGTAAATTGATTTAGAAGTTTTCTTCAAATTTTAGAATTGCAAATTGAGAGTTTTGTAATTTTAAATTTAAGATATAGGTTTGATAAGAAATAATTATTTATATGGAAATGTGTAAAACTTTTCGGAATAAGGAAGTTGGAATAAAATAAAGTACAGTAATATTTGAGTGCAGTATATTAGAGGTAGTATATTTTGAATATAATATAACAAAGACAATATTTGTGATATACAATATTTGTGATTATTACATTCAATATAAAGTTGTCTTGAATATAGGATACTTTTTTATATGCGAGATATATGTATTTTTTAATATATTACCAAAATAATGAATTAGGACGATCTTAATTACATTACTTAAAATATTCGAATCTGAAACATTAAAAAAAAAAAGATATTCGTTGAACGTGAACATTAACAACTTATCAGACGTTCCAGATCTACGAAAGCGTTTGGTCATTGAACTATGCGCGATAAACATTTACAAAACTGGAGTTCATTAGTAATAATTCTTTTTATACGGCAATATTATATAATCGAAAGACTAAAAAGTTTTATATATATTATCGTTTATAAAAATGTAGCAATAGCTAATGTGATTCTCTGTATCGAAAGTGCATCATTGACGATTCGAAATATGTATGGCAAACATCGTGATTCTTAATACATTGTAAATAAATCCTGCACTTATTTATTGCTCAAATTGTTTAATATACGAGCTTTATGTTTGTTTACTAGGTTTATAAATTTATGTGAAAGCAACTAATATTATTGATATAAAACTGACGAAATTTGAATTCCAGTTTTTTGGGAAGCTCTTATAACACAAAATACACATTGAAACTAAAATTTTGCTGGGTATCTACAACCGTGGTGATTCATTACTTGTTCAAAAAAAAATAGTAAATATTAGATACTGAAAAGACTTATGACTGACAGAAACACATTGTAAAATCTAGAGCGTTCAAAGGAAATTTTCTCTATAGAATTCCAAGAAAATAAGAATTCCAAGATTTCAAATCTTTCTGGAATGGACTTACCTTGAGATAAGTTTGGTTATTCATCGAACGTTCAAAGAAAAATTTCAGCTATGATCGCTTTTAGTATCATTTTGTCGTTGTTGTTCAAAGACGAAATAAATTTTATTTGTAAAAAGCAAATTATTTTTTGTTTCCAGAATATAATGCCGATGGCTTAAATTCTGTTCAAGAAATTTAAACGATAGGGGGGAGGAGCAAAAATGGCTCGAGCATTTTCTCAGGCAATTTTTGCAATACTATTACTTGCAATAACTATTGTGTCGGGTAAGTATTATTTATTAATACGTTTAATTCAAGTTATCAGCCGCAGTTATCATTAATTTTTTCGCATTTATACTTATCGAGCGTTATATTATTTGTATACATGACTTTAATAAAATTTTGTAAGATAGAATCAGATTATAAGATAATAATTATTTCGAAAAAATTGGAATAAAAATTTCCCGGTGTCAACATAATATATTTGTAAAATTACGAAGTTTTCTTTCATAAAGATTGATTAAAGAAAATTGAAGCTTCCTAAAATTTACTTTGAATATTTCAACTGTCGATATGTGTTTCTGGTTGAACAAGAAGAAAAAAAAATTAGGTTAAAACAGTATAGTTGAAATTCGTCTTGATTTTAACGTGCTATCCGGTTATTATTCTTAATGTGGCCTGGAAGACACTTTATCCACACGATTAGATAGCGATTCGACCCCTCGACCTGCCTTTCTTCTGAATTTCTCAAGTTTATTTCAGTCTCCAAAATCTAAGCGCTCTAGAAATCTCAAGTAATAAGATCATAAGGCATCAATAGATTCTTAAAAAATGTTCTTGCAAAGCATTTGCTCGTTTAAATCTTCCATTTTATCCCAACATTTACAATTTAAATATTTTAAGAAAATATGGGAAGATATCTAGTAGCATTTTATTTTTTTTTTAAATTATAACTGTTATGGAACAAAATAATTTTACGGTGAAATATTTTATGCAAATTATATTGAAATATTTATGTACGATAACGTAAGAATTTAGAGAAAGTTAGAATTCTTATTAGCGAATAATATAATATAATAGAGTTATCAGAAATTTAAAATCAATAAAATATAATTATTTATGAGTTTTGGAGAATTTTCATTCATTTTTAACGGTCTCTAGAGAAGCTACATCATAAACATCCGGTTGTTACTTGCGATAGCTTCAACCGGTAGTAGAACTCTACGTGATAACTGAATAATTCTATCTTCGTTTAAACTTTTCTCCGAAAAATCATAGTTATTAATTTTCATCCTATATTTATTATCCATGTCCAGTGTCTTCAAAAAATGAACAGTATTCTTTAGATTTGTAGATTTAAAAAAAAGCGTTAAAAGATTTCCCGTATTTTCGAAGAAATTTTTAGTACTAAAGGAATTCATGTTGATTATTTTATGTAAGATAGTCTGTTTATCGGTTTAAACGACGAATGATAAAACATATACAGAGATATTAAAGTCTACAAAATAGTTTTTTAACCAGATCATTTCCGCTTTCAGATATCGCAGAGCCTCTATATGGCAGGGAAAGGGTTATTCCAGCCAGAGGTGAGCTTCAATATCTTTTCGATTACTTTAAAATAACAAAAAAAAAAAAAAAAAAAAAAAAGAAAACGATAAAAAAAATCGGCAAACTGTGAATGCAACTCAGTGATCAATATTTCATTTCAATTTGAGAACATCAGCATTTCTCATATAAATTACAATACATACATAGTTTTTATATACATATATACAGGACATAATATATAGGAAATATTTTGGATCTCCAAAATATACACTAAAATAAAAGTTTCATTTTAAAGAATTTATATCAAAATAAAGTTTGGAACAACCGTTAAGAAATTTTTTGTAAAAATACGTAGAATTAGATAGCAGTGAGCATTGGAGATAAAAGCGGGGTGTTATAGGATCAATCCAGAGAGGAGATATGTCACCTACGGAGGTGAGCGAAGATCGCCATTATTGGCCAAGGCAGATCATTCACAGTCCAAGAGGTAGTCCGTTCTCGCTGGTTTCAAAAACTCACGTTACTCATTGTTTACAGACAATTAAAACCAGCATGATAGAGCTGCTCTATTATCGTTATAATGATAACGTTGCTTAATCTATTGTCTACATGGAATGACATGTTCTATGATTAAACTATCACAGGTGTACATGATTAATATCGACAGTACTTCTTGTTGATTAAAATAATTTTTGCTACATCGTTCGAATGATCTAACATAGATCTTCCCTGTCTTATGCAAGTCGATGACTTACATTCACGTTTCATCTTTCGAAGCAGAAGGTCAAAAAGATCAGCGAGTAATCCTACATTTCTTTCCTTGTATCTTCTTAATTTGGTTGAGGCGATTATATCTGGACACTATATTTTTGATCACTAACTTTTGGTATCTGGGAATCTCGTTAACCCAGTGTAAATAACAAACAGTTGATTAACGTAATTACCAATTGACGATGTAAGGATACTTGAACTGGCTGAAGGGGATGGAGATAAATTACTAAAATAATAGCTAACTCGATTCTTCTTTCGTGAAGAAATTTGTTAAAATTCGTTTATGTTCTCTTTAGGCGCACAAATAAAGAGGAAGCACCCCTGCGAGCAGAGCTCGTGTTACCCCTCTACAGGAAATTTATTAATCGGTCGAAAAAATCGATTGGCCGCATCATCTACTTGCGGTCTTACAAAACCTGAAAGGTACTGCATCGTTTCGCATTTAAAGGAGCGGAAGAAGTGCTTTTTTTGCGACGCATCATCGCCCAACAAGCAACATAACATCGAAAATGTAGTTACCGAGTAAGTAATCCATTAAATTATACGTTTATGTTTTTCAATTCTTCCTTTTTTTTTTTTACAAAAATATCTTTTATCGCTTCTATTCAAACACTTATCTCGAATAAGAAAAATAAAATTTCTACTTTGGTGCTATTAATTATATTTATATCATTCTTACACGTAATTTTACTCGTTTAATCCAACAGTAAAAATTGGTGGCAAGCGGAAAATGGCGTGGAGAACGTAACGATACGCTTCGATCTGGAAGCTGAGTTCCATTTCACCCACAGCATCATCCGTTTCAAAACGTTTAGACCGGCGAAGATGTTGATTGAACGATCGTCCGATTTTGGTAAAACGTGGCAAGTGTATCGATACTTCGCGCACAATTGCGAAAAGTACTTCCCTGGAGTGTCTACGGAACAACCTCAGAGACTGACGGATGTTATCTGCGAGACGAGGTATTCCGCTGTGGCGCCATCGTCTGGAGGTGATGTTATCTTTAGGTATGTAAATAACGATAACCAGGGATCATTTAACTTTAATAGCACAACGCTGCGTTTAGATACGTTGCATGTAACTGACATTTCTAGTGATTACATCTTTCAGTGATTAATTTACAGAGTACGTGTCTTGTAATTCGAGATATGATTTTATGTATATGATTATTTTGATGGAAAATAATTAAGAATCGTTGTTGTATAAAGAAAGTGTGACAGATAAAAATTTACATTTTTTAAATTATGATAAATAATTTGGTTCTCAATGGATTAACACTTAGCCAACTGAATAGGGAAATCTCCCCTCTGTAAAATACATCGCTGCGTGACCGAACGGAGAGATCTCCCTTTTTGACTTTTGCAACGCGTTTTCTTCTTTTTTGTTATTATCAGTTATTGTTTACCTGGAATTGTTTCCAATTAATTGCGCCACTTTTTCTGCTTTTATAAAATACAGTATATGATAAAATACACCAATTTAATGGTATTAAAATTAATTAAAAAGTTACATTATCAATTGTGAATAAATAAAGTTATAATCGAACGATACCACATTGTAAAAAAATATTAAAATGCATTATGAATTTTTAATTTCATGTTCAAGTTGTGTTATTTATCTTTAATCATCTTTAATGTTTTTAATTTTACCTATATCTTTTATACTTTTAATATATACTTTTGATTTCACGTTTTGTATAAACAATATGTGAAATCTTTAAATAAGATCATTACCACAAAATATAATTGACCGCTTAAATAATTTTTAGACTTCTTTGTTTTTTAAGTAGTGAACATTAGTCCTCGATACTTGGAAAAATGCGCGGTGAACAGCGTATAGGTTGGCTTGTCCAAGCGCGGTGAGTAACGTATAGCTCGCTGTGGCGCGCGCGGTTGGCTAAGTGTTAAACACAATTACTTATCCGAATAACAATTGAATAAATTTTTCATTGTTTCCAGAGTATTGCCTCAGAATTTGGAGATAGACAACCCCTACTCCAAGGAAGTGCAGAACCAACTGAAAATAACGAACCTTCGCATAAACATGACTAGGTTGCACACTCTAGGAGACGATCTTCTCGACGACCGCGCAGAGATTCGAGAGAAATATTACTATGCCATCCAAAACATAGTTATTCGCGGATCTTGTTCTTGTTACGGTCACGCGTCTAGATGCCTTCCGCTTCCTGGAGTCCCTGATGAGGAAAACATGGTGCACGGCAGATGCGAGTGTACTCATAATACTACGGGATTGAATTGCGAAAAATGTCAAGACTTCTACAATGATCTTCCGTGGAAACCAGCTGTTGGAAAGCAGACGAACGCTTGTAGACCTTGTATTTGTAACAATCACACGAACTCTTGCCATTTCGACGAAGCTGTTTATGAAAATTCTGGAAGAGTATCTGGCGGTGTTTGCGATGACTGTCAACACAATACTATGGGAAAGAACTGCGAACTCTGCAAACCATTCTTCTATCACGACGTGACCAAAGATATTACTCATCCTGAAGCATGTTTGCGTAAGTTGCTTATCTATTACTACTATCAATCACATCTTTGGTAGATTCTGTTCCATTAGAAGACTTCAGATTTTTATACATCTATGGGAAATTTAAAGATACTCCGAATTTCTCTTCATAGCGTACTTCATGACAGGTGGAATTTTAAACTTTGTTTTTTTTTTATCTGTTCGTAGCTTGTGACTGCGACCTAGGTGGTTCCTTGGACGACGGTATATGCGATTCGATAACCAATCCTCTCACCGGAGGCGAATCTGGCCGCTGTAACTGTAAAGCAAATGTCGAAGGTCGTCGTTGCGATCGTTGTAAAAATGGTTTCTGGAACTTCGATCCTGAAAATCCCGAGGGATGTCAAGGTATTGATTCGTAAACGGTTCAGCACGGATTTTTCTTTCACAATTTAGGATACGTCTGGTTAAATTTTTCTCCAGATTTTTCAAGCAGAAGATGATATAAATTTCCAAAATTAAAAAAAGAAGTGAAATAAAATAAATAAATTGTTCTGTTTAGCTTGCACCTGCAACATCCTGGGTACCATCGACAATCGTGGATGTAATATGGTGACTGGCGAGTGTACTTGCAAGCGTTACGTTACTGCTCGCGATTGTAACCAATGTCTCCCAGAATATTGGGGACTTTCGGAAGATCCAGACGGTTGCAAACCTTGCGATTGCGATCCTGGTGGTTCCTACGAGAATTCTTGCGACGTAGTCACTGGCCAGTGCCGCTGTAGACCTCACGTCAGCGGCAGAACTTGTAACCAACCTGAACAAAGCTACTACACTGGGTCGTTAGACTTTCTCATTTACGAGGGTGAATTATCCAGAGCCAGCGATGTAACTATTCAATTTTTTTCTGGTTAAAAATAATTAAAAGGTCAACTTATAGATTACCGAAATATAAAACACAATTTCTTTTTTCGAATATTTCTATAACTTTGTTTGTAATACAATCTATTTTAGAATTGCCAAGTGGTGATAAGAGAGCCCTATCGTGACGGAAGAAATAGTACGTGGACCGGAACTGGTTTTATGAGAGCGCTCGAAGGTTCAGTGTTGAATTTCACGATCGACGATATACGTAAAAGTTTGTGGTACGATATCATCGTACGATATGAACCAGTTCAGGCTGGATCTTGGGAGAACGTTCAAATAATCATCGAGAGAGAAAGTCCAGTGGATCCGAATGGTCCTTGTGCCGAATGGAGACCCGAGTACGATCAACTATACGCGCAACTTCCTTTAAGATCGAGAAGCGTCGTTGTACAACCATCCGTTTGTTTGGAAGCAGGGAAACGATACAATATTCTGTTACAATTCCGTAAATTCAATAATCACATGGATACACCGTCCGCGTCCATTTTGGTCGACTCTATCGTTCTGAGACCGAAAATAGACTCCATTCCTTTCTTTAAAACGCCTGTAGTTGGCGAACTTCGTCGGCAGGAATACGAAATATATCATTGTAGTGATTTCTATAACGATTTTAACGCCATAACGAATAATATCCCAGAAGTTTGCAAGAAGTATCAAAATAGTATCGGTTACTACGTTTATGACGGAGCACATTCTTGCGAGTGTAATCCGACTGGATCGCACAGTTTGCTGTGTGAAAATTACGGAGGCACGTGTCCTTGTAAACAAAACGTTGTTGGCAGGCGTTGCGATCGTTGCGCGCCTGGTACTTACGGATTTAGTCCGGAGGGTTGCATTCCCTGTGATTGCGACGGTGTAGGGGCGTTGGATAATTTTTGCGACATTGAAACAGGTCGATGCAAGTGTCGACCAAATACTTACGGTAGAACTTGCGGTCAATGCGAGCCTGGCTTCTGGAATTTCCCTCATTGTCAACGGTGCGAGTGTAATGGTCATGCTGAAAGTTGTGATTCCAAAACTGGCGCCTGTATAAATTGTCGGGACTACACGACCGGACACAATTGCGATAGATGCATCGAGACGTATTACGGTGATCCTAGGATCGGTGTGGATATTCCATGTAGAGCGTGCCCTTGTCCGGGTAAGTTGAATTAGATTAGTAATGAAATATATATATATATATATTTATACTATATACTTATATCTATATATACTATATATATATACTATATATATATACTATATATAGATATAAAATTTTCATGGTATCTTGTCGGTTATTTTGTATAGATCCCACATGCATAATTTTTATTTACTAAAGCGTTATTCATTCGCCAATTGTTCACAAATTTACAGGAACCATAGACTCTGGACATTCGTACGCCGAGAGTTGTTCGCTAGACCCGGTGACTCACGACGTGATTTGCGAATGTTTCGATGGATACACCGGTCCGCGTTGTGAAAGCTGCGCGGAGAACTATTTCGGTAATCCTGAAGTTCCCGGTGGTAGCTGTGAGTCGTGTAATTGCAACAATAACACGGACTTACGTCGACCCGGAAATTGCGATCCTGAAACTGGACGTTGTCTTCAATGTCTCTACAACACTGATGGAGCCAATTGTCAGATTTGCAAGGCAGGATTTTACGGAAATGCTCTGGAACAGGATTGCGAGGATTGCATGTGCGACGTTTTGGGTACAGATAGAAACGCCGGTCCTTGTGACCACCGAACTGGACAGTGTTCATGCTTGCCTCACGTTATCGGTTTACTCTGCGATTCTTGTGAAGAGAATCATTGGAGAATCGCCAGTGGCCAAGGTTGCGATCCTTGCGAATGTGACGCGGTTGGGAGCGTTTCCGACAGGTCCGTATGCCAATTTTTATTAAATATTTAAATATTTTCAAACAAATCTGCCTAAAATGCCTCGATTTTTAAAATGTACCTTTTACTATTTTTGTCGATAGATGTAACCCGTACGACGGTACTTGCGAGTGCAGACCAGGTTTCGGAGGAAGACGTTGTAACGAGTGCCAAACCAACTACTGGGGAAACCCTAATGTCGAATGTTATCCGTGCGATTGCGATTTAACCGGTTCTGCTAGTCAGCAGTGCGACAGAGAAACAGGAATGTGCGTCTGTCACAAGGGAATCGGTGGCGAAAAATGTGATCAGTGCGATCGTGGCTACTATGGAAATGCGCCTCAATGCAACCCTTGCGGAGAGTGTTTCGACAATTGGGACTTGACGCTGACTGGTTTGAGAAACAAGACGAATCTTGTGATCGAAGAGGCATCGAGAATTCAAAAGGTTGGAACGACCGGTGTCTACAGCCAAGAATTCGACGACATGGTCGAATCTCTGGATCAAGTTCAAGCATTGATCAGTAACGCTTCCATTAGAAGTCAAGATTTGGACGAATTAAATGACTTGGCTATAGATTTGAATAATAAGAAATTAGAATCCACCAAGAAATTAGAAGAAGTGAACAATCTTTTGGAGAATGTCAGTCAAAGAGTAAATCTAGGGGATGCTGCTCTTAAAAATTTGAAGAATAGAACGAACAACTTGCACCAAGCTGCTGCTGATCTCAAAGAAAATGCGACTAGATTGCAGGAAGAGAATGTCCTAGGCGCTCTTAACGTTACTCAGCAAATGGCGGAACAGTCTAGACAAGCGGAAAAAATGGCCAATGACACTAGCAATGTTCTGGCCGACGCTGAAAGATTCCGCAAGCATACTGAGAGCTTGTTAGCTAAGAATCGTGCTTTCGTGATAGAGGCACAGGAGAGAAACCAGGAGTCATTGAATAAAATAAATGAGGTATTGAAGAACTTTGATGGAATTATGCCAGGATTAAATCTCGAAATGTGTGGAGATAACGTGACGGATTGCAGCAGCGTCTGTGGTGGCGCTGGCTGTGGTTTCTGTGGTGGACTATCTTGCGATGCGGGTGCTGTGACCAAGGCTAATCAAGCTCTGGACGTAGCTAAGAAACAGGCTGCTGAGATCAAGAACCACAAGGACGAGGCTGAACAGTTACTTCGTAATGTAAGTTCTGACATATTTTTTCAATTTCATTTCATAAATTTGCTAAAACGAACCTTTTATTTCGAAGTTTTCTATGTTGATGCAAATTTTGTTTGTTCAGATGGTTCAAGTGAAACGCGATGCAACAGCAGCCAGGTCGAATGCTCAAGATGCCTTCAACTACGCCTTAAGAGCTCGTAATTTAACCGATACCTTGAGCAAAGATCTCGCTGACATAAACAAACGAGTCCGTAACATCTTGGAGGAAGACCAGCCCACACCAGCTATGGTCAGAGACTTGGCCAACGAAGTATTGGCTAAAAACATCAAACTAAAGCCCGACGAGATCAAAATATTAGCCGATCGTATTAAGAGTATCGTCGGTTCCTTGACCGATTCCGAGAAAATCCTCGCGGATACTAGGGACGACCTTCAGTTGGCCGAAAAGTTAAAGAACGATGCTGACAGAGCAAAAGAGGAAGCAATCGCGAAACAAAATCTAGCTAACAAAGTGGTAATTTTATTGAGTGATGCTCAGAGGGCTCAAGATCGAGCTCAAGCAGCGATCGATCAAGCTGAACGCGATGTCAGGAGATTCGAAAATGACTTGGAAGAGATAGCCGAGGTGACCAGGGGAGCTCAGATGCAGGCAAACAGCACCACTCAGACGGTCGACTCTTTGGACGCTCGCTTGAAACAATTACAAACGCAATCGGTCAGAAACGATTTTGTTTTGAATGAAGAAATCAGAGTCGAGGCGCGGAAAGTAGCTGATGAAGCGCAAAAGGTAGATGCTAAGACGAAGGAACTCGCTATGGAATACAGAAAAGCGGACGAAGCATTGAATTCGAGGGCAAACAAGAGCAAAGGGAATATATTGAGGGCGAAGAAGCTCTTACAAAAAGCCTCCGAGTTGACAGCCGATACATCGACGAAATTGAAGGACTTGGACGGTATGGAGAGTGTTTACAGAGATAACGAAAGAATGCTATCCGATTTGATGGCGGAGGTTGATTCTTTAAATGGAGAGATGGAGAAATATTTGGCGGAAATCGAACAAAAAGCCCAACGGTACAAGCATTGTACTCCTTGAGTGACTGTAATTAAAACGTAAAGAAGTAATATACATTACTATGACCGAATCAATGTGAATATAAAGAAATATATATAGGTCACTTTAAAGAGAGGATCGTGAAATCTTAAACCGAGACTTACTTTTCTAAGAGTTATTCGGATTCTATAATAAAGTATATTGATTCTAAAGAAACGAAGGAAATAATTTTTCCAGTGCCATAGCGGTAAACGAAGGGGCCATTCATTCGTAGACATATTACGTATTTTATACACGCATTCGTACGTAACTTTTCGAAAATTTAATAATGGAGAATCCTTTAAATCGTTTTTCAAATAACCGTAAAAAGTGCCAATAAACGAAAATCGAATTTTCTCATTGCATTTATTATCATGGACCAAACATTTTAAAATGAACCGAACACCGCATAAACCGTCTACTATTCGAGAAAAATGATTAAGCTAGTTAATATATAATACAAATTAAAGTATCAATATCGATTCCTGATTCACAATAAATGTTATTGTTCTATACATCTCAAGATAAGATTTGTACTTATATAAAATATGTTGTATTTGTTATATACATTGCATTTGTAATAAGACACGGGTGCAATAGATAGATAAAATTTTTATCAATAGTTTGTAAATATATTATTACGCCTTTTCGCAAAACTGCATTTTTTCATTGATTACATATTTTTAATGAATATTTCGATAAATTATTGTAGAATATTAGGCAGTTGTATAAATGTGTTATGTTATGGTTACGTTGAAGCCACGAGATTTGAAATGTACGAATAATACGTGTCGAGGAAGTTATAAAAGAGAATTCCTCGATAAAAAAAGCATTATAGTTATTTATAAATCTATGTTTTAGAGTAACAACCGAACTATTGATATTGTCAGTAACGGCCATTATTGCATATCAGTTTTTGTTCGAGCGAGAAATGAAGCAAAGCTTTAAACGAACCAAACGATTTTTAATTGTATTTAATGAACAGCTACGTTTGTACAACGAGAGAGAAATACAGGTTAAAGAAATAAATAATATTGAAAAAACGCAATTTTTAATTTCATTTATTAAAAAGTTATATTTAAAGTTATTTTGAATTTGTGAGAAAAAACACAAAGAAAATCTTATCCGACGATAGCACGATAACACGAAACATCGTGGATTTCGACGTGATAATGATATTTCCTTAACGTATGACTGTGTCGCTGTTAAAAGACGGAAGGACTTGTCGGAAACGTGGAACCGAGGTGATAAAATATTTTCGTGGTTAGGATTTTATTTTAAATAAAGATCCCGTGTTAAAATATGTACTTGTTATGTTCTGTATTATTTGAATTTACTCTATGTCGTAAGCATATTATTAATCATACAGCATATTAAAGCGAAGCATTATTAGTTCTTTCTATAAGAGAAAATTAGGATAGGTTGTCAGGAAAGTTCCCAGCATATTTCAGTTCGGTTGATACATGTGTAACGACTTCTTTATAAAAATAGTATTTGTAGTTTATTATCGCGGAGTCTGGTTTCGATCTACACGTGCACCCCGCTGTTTAGTGCCTCTGTCAAAAATCTTGACATCGTGTCCCGTCTGTCTGCATTTGAACTTCCTCAATTCGTGTCGAATCTAACAGAGGTTCTCATTTAATCAGTTTGCACATGAGTTTACTATTCTTTTTATTTTTTAGAAGCTTAGAAACAATTAAATAAACGAATTAAGAATTATAAATATATATCTAAAGTTATTGCCATTTCGTCAGAAATCAAATATAAAGAACGCACGCGTCAAGATAAAACTTTTATGACGATGAAAAAATTGGTTATGTTTTAAAAAGCATTTACATATCTACCGTCGAAGACTTCTCTTCTTGCAGATAAATCCTTTTATTCATTATTTCGGCGCACCTATTCGTGCTTAAGCCTTTTGGCTTTTAGAATCGACTTCAGACGCTGTAGTATTTCGTGAATAGACAGCACTGTTGAATTGAAATGGTGTATGGGCTCGTGGTACTATGCATAATGAGTTCATTCAGAACGCGCACCAGTGGTTGTCCGACATTACTGTTAGAAGCAGAATTTTGAAATTGTAAACAACTTCAAGCAAGCATATATATTTAAAAAAATGATCATTTACGTACGCATGTGAAAATCGTTTAATGGAAATTGATGAAAATGTGTAAGCTTGATTCGTGATATAGAGGAAAGTATCTCAGTCTAATGGTGATTCATCATTAACAAAGAGTTTTTCAATGTACATTTCACGACCTTTATCATTGATGCCTCGTGAAACTTATAAAACCGATTACTTTTATTGGACGAAGATTATGACTATCTGCAAATGCATATATATTAGTAAGCATTATGTACGGTCAGATTCTTAGTCTTTCCGGTCAGGATGTAAAGTATAAAGTTACAATCGGTTGCCGTAAAGAAATCGTTAATTATACTTCGTAGACAGTAAAATAACTTTCTTATAAGTATATATGGAAACCATTGTAAATATTAACGTGGCCATTTTCGCTGTTGATTATTTTATTCTGTTTCGTCCTAATATTAGGTCCCATAAGTTCGTGCCGACTTTTGTGTATACATTTCATGCGTCGATTTATAAACATACGGCGATAAGGGACCAATGCGCTTGAAAAATGGGAAGAAGTTGTAGAACGAGAGGGGGATTACATTTTTTCATGAAACTGAAAGGTATGTAAACAATCTTAACATATATAACGGCTCGAAAAACCGAACGAACTTATGGGATGACCTAATATTTTTATCGTATTTATGTTATCGATATTTATATCTATATTTTATCGAATAATTGAAAAGTGCTAAATGGACACGGAAATTATAAAAATAATGGAACTGTACCGGTTTAACACGAATTATAGACGAAATTTATCATTTTTTCAAATAATTGTTTATTAAATTTACTCGTAGTGTATGATTCGAATATTATATTATAGTATGTGTTCAAGTAAAATAGTAAAATTTCAATATTAAAGCTTAAAAGCACCACTGTTAATTGAGTAGAAAAAAATTAATCAGTGTGAAAGTGTGAATGCATATAAGACGAGCCTGCTTTTGGATGCTTTATCGTAGATAGCTTATCGGTAATAAATATAGACGACGGAATTCCGGCGTTTTTACACTAGCATTATCTATACATTTGCCTCAAATATTTGGAACACAACCAAAAAATCGATAAGAAATAAATAATAAATCGATAAAAATCGATAATAAATGCAATTGAAAAATTTTCTATGGTTCAGACACATATTTACGATATATAATTTGTCCTAAGAGATATTTTCAGCGAAAAAATCCTTTCGAATTAGTTACACAATTTCAATTTTATTCCCAGGAATATTTACCAATGATGTAAAATCTAGCTAGTTTATAGACGCAAAAACCTTCCTGTAATAATAAAACAACATGCTATGTAAATTGAAAATTATTTCCGAAAGGACGAAAGGGAGAATAACGTGATGAATTCGTTTTCTTCTCAAAGATAAAATATTGTCGTAACGATAGCGAAGGTTTAGGTAAAATGTCCATTGTATGCACAGTCTGATTACACGAACCTTTCGCCCTAAGTTTAAAAGTTTAGCCTTCGTTGTCCTGAAAACGGCTATAAGAATACTGTTCTTCTCACGGTGCATTCCTTTACTAGGCAGGTTACGTGAACCGGTCCAATCGGGGTTGGTTATGCAAAACAGCTTCGGTTTGGAAGGTGAGGCGATTTTCTGGTATTTTCGTGTTACTTTGGAGAAAAGAACGAATTCATATGGAATTTTCCTGACAAAGGAATGGAAGAAAAGCATTGCATTAGAATGTATAGATGTTTAGGAAGACGAAAGAAATAAAAAGAAGAATTAGTGGAATTAGTAGAATATTCTATAACAAAAAGATATGAGACACGTGTCTAGCTTTGAGGTTCGGAAATAAATTCTATAGAATTTGATGTTAACGATTTATATTATACTTTCTTCAAGCTTTTATACTTTAAATGCGACAAGCCAAATCTTCCGTTTGTTATGGAAGAGCAATTTTAAAATTTGATGCGCTGTTAATCAGTCCTAATATTATTTTTTACATCGTTTTGAGACTAAATTGTATTTTTGCTACACATTGGTTTAATTAGATTTTCTATGTAGATTAACAAATGTAGAAACAGAAAAAAGGTAATAATAAAAGTTGGGATAAAAACAACAAATATGTATTTCTCTTAGTTTTTGCGAATTAATGATTCTCAGATTTAGGATCGACAGGGCAACGAGAATTTTCCAAGTTCACTTTTAATCACAGGGTAGAGGACCAGGTGAAACTTATCGAGGGATTGAAAGGGACGCGGAGGGTAAGTTTTGTTTGTTGGACCGTTCCTTTCGATTGTTAAGCTCTGGCTTTGTACCGAGTCCGCCAACAGCTGGCCTCCGGGGTAGTAAGTCGTCCTTATAGAGCTATCTTTTAACATCAATGGGGAGTTAAGTTGCACTGAAATTTTTCATGAGAAAGTCGACGCATAATTACGTTTACTACGCTTGATGGGACTCATGCTGTGAATAAAAAGGTACGATAAAGCAATAATATAATAATACTGCATTGTCCTAACTCTAGTAAAAATTATACGATTATTTTTTATCGTAGTATGTAAATAATAATCAGAATATTACTAAAATATTTCATATTTCGTCTGTGTATGGGTGTAGTTCATGCTCCATATATTAATTGAATTCTAACAACTGATTACTGTTTAAAGACTCAAACAAAATGATCGAGTAGTGCAACAATATATTAATTGAATATTTAAAATAATTCTCGATTGAGAATAAGTTTGGAGAAGTTTAAACAAATTGAAGTAACTTAATTTTCCGACTATTGAGTATCCAATGAAGAATCAATTAATTAATCTCCATCGAAAGTTCAATGATTTTTATACGATTCGTTCTTCAAATATCAAGTATATTACTTGTTTTCCAATTGAATTATTACATTTTCATCGGATAATCGGTTGATAACAATATAAATAAGTTATTACTCGACACTTTGCGCCAATAATGTCCAATCGATACACTAAATTAATGGAAGAATTAATGGCCCGTGCAGGAGGAAAAATGTGCAAACGTTGCCATTCATCGCCACCCTCTTGCAGCCGGTTGACCGCGTTAATTCCAGCGCGTGCCAATCGTGTCTCGACCACCGATCCCTCGACTATTTTCACCATCAGTCCGATCTCACTATAAGGAACAACCGTCAGTATGTGAAACGCGTGCCGCGAGGAACGAACCAACCGTAAAGCTTGGAACGTTAGAGATCGTGTTTTCAGACGAGTCGTTCGAAGGGTGAAACTTTCAACGCATTAATAACAGTTAAAAAGCAAGACTTTAATAATTCAAAGAAATAATTCCCTTCCGATTTTTGTCATTGCAATTATGTTACATGTTTCTTCCTTTACGTTGAAGTAAATTGATTCATGGAGAAAGAGAAATGTGAATGTGACGTGACTCGTAGTTCTATGTGAAAAAGAATGCAGTCGTGTTTCGATTAATTAAAGTAGGATTTAGTTTAAGTAGTAATTAATTATTATTTAATTATTCAATTAAAGTAGTATTAGATATAGTAGAAAGATCTTAATTTCGAAAAATTAAACGTGGACTTTCGTTTTGTGGTTATCGAAGGACGGATTGTAATCGAGAAAAATGCTATTGAAGAATTGGTGATTCTGATTTGAGGTAAATGCCGAAGATTTATAAATATATTGTCGCAATATTTGTTATGTTGAGAATCGTAATTTACGTAATAGTTTTCTTTAGACTATTTGTAAAAAGTAGTATATTCATCGGTAACATAAAAAATATTTTTATAAAAAAAAAATAATTACTTTTCACTACATACAATTTTTAATTTATATTTATATAGCAATTTTTCATTTGAGAGACGTAAAACATTTCTTAAATCTAAATAATTTTTTATCATTTATTCGTATAAATAAACGAATAGGAAACAATTTATTTAAATATCGTTTGATCTGAATGTACGTTGTAGATGCTGGAGATAATTTTTATGCCTCATTTTTTCACAGTTTACCTTTTCTAAACTGGATTTCTTACCCCCTCGCCAAAAAGATAGCCCAGATGTTATCTTTAATTTCTCAATGACGCGTGTAAAGTTTTTCATCTGTAACGTATAATATCAAAACATTATGAGCTTAGAATATGCGGCTTGCTGGAAATAAGTCACAGTGTCGTAGAAGTTTGTACACAATAAAGAAAAACTGTTCCATACTAAGGTCGCATTGATAGCACACTTTGTTAATATGTTTAGAAATTGCTCGGTACTCCACGATCTATCAACGAGTAAAGATTACAGTACAATATTATATAAATTTGTAAGTATGGGACGCGGAAAAATTAAACGAGTCCGAAGAAAGTAAATTCTTGAACTAAAACAGCAACAGTTAACAGTAGCAAAAATATCGAAAGTAATAAGAAGAAGTAGTAAAGTGATACACATTTCTTTAAAAATGTTGAAGATTATGGTAAAAAGGAAAGTACTGGTCGGCCGTCATCGTTATCCGATCGTGATAAGCGAGCAATTTTGGGTGTAGCTTCCAACTCGCAGTTAACAATGAAACAAATAAAGGAAAAATCTAGTGTTAGTGCCAGTGTTTCAAGTGTTCGTCGAGTTCTATTATTCTGCAAAAATATTAAGAGGCTAAAATTGAAAAAGAAACCTTCGTTAACAACGAAACACAAAGTAGAACGTTTACGCTTTGCAAAAGAAAGAGTGCATTGGAAAAAGAAACAGAGAAGGGTACTATTTTCAGACGAAAAAAATTCAACTTGGATGGTCCTGATGAGTTCCAATATTATTTTCATGATATAAGAAAAGAAACAATATCAGCAATTCGACGACAAATGGGAGCACGCAGCGTGATCGTTTGGACCGGCATCCCTTATTTCGGCAAGACAAGTATCAAGTTCGTCAATGAGAGAATGAATAGTGTCCGATACATAAATTTAATCAAAGAACAAGTAAATAATCATGCAGAACGCATTTCTGGACCTGATTACATCTTTCAACAAGATAATGTATCTGTATACACATCAAGATTGGTCCAATCATATTTTAATGAAAATAATATATCTATTTTGCCGTGGCCTGCACGTTCCCTGGACCTTAATATTATTGAAAATTGCTGGGCAGAACTTATTCACGGCGTATGCGTGAATGGAAAGTAGTATCAACACGTATAAGAATTAAAAAATGCAATTGTAAGTAATTAAGTCAAAATTATATCCAGAAACTATATAAATCGATACCAAATCGTACAATAAAAGTAATAGAAAATAAAGGGGGATGTACCCATTATTAAATAAGTATATATGTTTGATAAGTAATTATCGTTAGTTACAATTTATGTTGATTATTATTTTCTTACTGTACATGTGCTATCATTTCGTTCTTAAAATAAAACAATTTTTTTTTGTTACACACTAAATCTCAGAATATTTTTAATTATTTTCAACGAACCGCATAGTCTGAGCTCATAATGTTTTGATATTATACGTTACAGACGAAAAACTTTACACGCGTTATTGAGAACTTAAAGATAGTACACCTGGGCTATCTTTTTGGCGAGGAGTGTATGTGTTGAGTGTTCAGAGTTTTGCTGCTATTCAAAGCGGAAGTACTGCAAAGTAAAGGAAGATGTGGTTTAAATCATATATGAAATTTCAATCATGAGGTGTAGATAATACTAAAGAAGATGAACGTAGAACGGATAGCAGAGCAAAATTAAAGAAATTGACTTCACCAGCATATATTCATCAAGTAAAAGAGAGAAATTCATATCGCTATTATCTACCCTCGTGACGTTAAAGTTTTTTTTTTTATAAAGAAACTTCTCTAAATTTATGAATATCATTCCCTTTTTAGCTATTTACGTATTATCTTTTTACGTAATGTTCGTACGTAGTATTGATTTTTAAAAAAAGATCCACATTTATTTTATACAGCAAAAATATTCTTGTTTTCCTTTAACACGAACAGTCGAAACATTTAAATGATTCACTTTGTAATTTTACATTATTTTTTATTAATTACACAATAATGTAGTCATCGTGTCATGTTTTCGTGCATCGGCGATGGCAACAGAAAAGAAATAAATTGGAACATTAAATTTTACTATGACGTTTGTTGTTCTAACGTTTTTAACATTATATATTTATCTATACACGAAAAAAATTCTTGTAAAATAAAAATTTTATAGAAAGGAAGAATGTCCGGAATTTCGTATCGATCATATTATATTATATAAATAGGATCTTACGAATGTCTTAAATTCTATGCAAATTTGATTTCGAAGTTATTATTTTCTATCAGACAATATGCTAATTTTAGTAGACTATTAAGCCTACGCAATCTACGCAGACTCCTAAGGAAGCGATTTTAGCAGATTAGATAGAACACGTGAAATGTCTACTCGTAGGTAGTAATTTTTCTACCTCTGCATAATATAGTATGTTCATTCACAATTTTTACCTTCACATTGTATATGATGAAGATCAAATTGAATGCTTTGTTTCATTAGCATAGAAATAACAGTGTTTATTATAGCTAATGAGAAAATTGAAAAGTTCCTATATTTTATAATTTAAATATTCATTCTTTATATTAAATTTAGTTCTGATTCATTATAAGCATATCTTTAAATTTCAAATATAATTCCTCCTCCCCCCCCCATAAAAAGAAAAAAGTAAACGGAGAGAATGAATAACAAATAGATAGCGGACTTTTATGCATCTATGGAGAATTCGTAGATAGCATAGAATGTACATAATACACAGAAATATATAAAATATTCAATATAACACTCGTTATAATATTTAGTAGGTGAAACAAATTTGTTCTAGCTTTTAGATGTGTTAATGAGAATATGAATTTGCATACGGATTTGCTGTCTAATAATAAAGTATGCGAAGCTTTACTATCGTAATAAAAAGTAATAGAATGTGGAATATGCAAATCGGAAGAATTCTGTTGCTATAAAAGAGAAATCGTTTGAAAGGTACAGATTAAGGATCCGAGAATTCTCACGACACGACGCGACGGCCGGCATAGCTCGAGGAGTAGTATCATTTCGCTCGATTGTACTTGAACGATGCTTGTACTTAACAATGATCTCCAAAGAGAGATTAATTAATTATGATTCCTTGGCGGCAGTGGTGCTCGAGTGAAAGAGGCAAGGGTTCAGAGAGCGGAATACGAAACAGCTGAAAAAAGGCAGCGGCGGAGGAAGCGAGAGAGTTAAGTGAAAGAAGTGGCAGATAAGGAGACCTCGTGTATTCCTCGTGTAAAAGGGGAGTAATACGTCGACCAAGTTGGTCAGTCGACGAATGTTCGTTGTGCCAGCCAGACTACAAGACTCAACAAGTGTTCTTGTCTAGAAGAACTGCCGGAAAATTGCAGTAAATTATAATTGTACAAGGTTGTTTTTATGGACAAAGTGTGCCTTAGAATTTCATAAAATAGTATCGATACTATATATGACAAATAGTTTCCCTTTTTGTTAATTCTAAACGACAGTTGTTTTTACTTAAATATTTTTGTGAACAATTAACGAAGATGATATAAATAGTCGAGTTACGATTGGTTGAGCAAATGAAGGTTATAGAATTAGGATAACGTGTTATCGCGTACATTGAAGCTGTTTTGGTAGTGAATGATGGAATAGTGAAATAGTGTGTTACTGAACAACAGGCATTTGAACTGAATGCGACCCTTTGTAAAGCGTTATCGATAGTGATTTGATATAAAAAGGGAAGGAAGGAATGAGTAATTCAAACTACATAGATGGCTGAAAATATTCTAAAATAGCTATCTTTGAGCGATTATCTTTTCAATCACGATTGGATTTGCTTAATCAAGCTGGAATCGTGAAAGCGATGTTGTTGTTGAACGGAGGAATCGGCAAGTCGCTATTACGATATTAATTCATTTAAAAATACTTAATTCTGAATTTGTAAGACTATCGGGACAAATTAAAAATTAAGAACGATCCAAGATTTTCAATACGTTCACCGACTGCTTTTCGAGATTACGAAAGCGTTTCTCAAGACCAAGAAGAAAGTGATTATCAACGAATACGAACGTATCGTATCAGAGGAAACGCGTCGACAGTATTTCCGAGAAAGCGGCGAAAATCAATTATTTTCAATAAGACAAGGTCGAAGTTCATCGGACTCTGATAGTTCGGAGTAGAAGGCGGCTGTCGCAACAAGTTGAAATCCCGCCTGAGAGACGAAAGGGCTATAAGAGGAAATTCTTTCCTCGAGGTCAACGTCTAAAGGATTCTCTCGTCCCGTTTTTTTGACGTCGCCACAGAGATGGCAAGAAAATCGACGAACGATACGAATAGAACGAGTTAACGAAGCTGCTAACTAACGAGCAAAAAGAAGACGAAACGCGTAGAGAGAATCATATTTGAATGGTTTGCCTCGGATAAGGAACCCTCGTGCGTTTTATCGTTCCAGACACTGTCGAGGGTCGTCGGAGCAACGACTGTATCGTCGAATGCATATGCAAATCGAGAGTGGCACTTGTGTGTCGTTCGAATAATAAGAGATGTTGTGGCTAATCGGTTCGTTGGATTTTCAGATTTCGTTTTCCGTTTCCGAATTGCTGGATAAAGGAATCTTGTTCGTGGAAACGTAACGCTAGTATGTTTTAAATAAATGAAACTAATTTGTTTTCTCATACCGTATGGTTCTTTTTCATTCGTGTATAAAGATAAGGAAAGGATTGACGTTGTAACGAAGGAAAGTTTTGGAGTTATGAAAAGTGCTATTCGCTTGAAAATGATTCGATCAAAAATTTGTTGCTATTGATCTTGATTAATAAATGGAAATTTTCTATTAATTATCGATAATAAATTTAATCACAGTACGTGGTTGCTTCTGTTTTAGAGGAGGTACTTTTTATGGAGTCAATGGAAACCATTGGAAAATTCTTGACTGGTAAATATTTGTTTTGCGTCTTTTTATGCAGCGATGCTGAAAATATTGAGTACCACGTAAATGGAATCTCGTACAAAAATTTCGAAGTATATAATTGGATTATGAATTTTAAAGAGAAGAGAATCGAGACCTTGTGATTTTACGCGAAGATACGATGACTAATATTGATACCGACACGTAAGTACGATATATACTTAACTCAAAACTAAACAATTACTTAGAATTTTATATATACATATACGTCTTATACAACGGTCAGAATATATTGTAAATATCTTGCCATTATTAAGCGCAAGTGTTCTTTAATGACATCATTTCCTTTTTTTAAAGCGTGTTCATTCCGTCTTGCATTTTACTTATTGAAAACATGTCACAACGAAGGAGCATATGAACACGATACAAAATGGACGATTCTCTAACAAACGGCACAATTTTCGATTTCGTATCCGGAGATGAGAGCCTCAAGCATTTTCCACGATCAGTTACTATCGCAGCTGCGATTTGTGCGATAATTTTTAGCATCGTCGGAGTTGCGGGTAAAATCCAATTTCTTCAACTTTACGCTTGTAATATATGTGATTATGAATGAGGTTCTTTAAAAATTACCTTATCGTAATTGCGTACACATTATCCTTTGTCACAAACTATAAATAGAAAAGCTGCAACGAAATTACAAAATTAATTAATCAAATATGGAAGATACAGAAAATTAAGTCATTCATAAGTTTACGAAATACGACTCAGAGCAAAGAGTAAATTTGATCATAACGTTCGTAAAAGTTTGAAAAATTTATTTTAGAGATTCTATTGTTGGAAGAAGTTCCAGAGATATTTGTTATAGTATACGAAGAAAATAGCCTACAGATGTAAGTTCATAATGGATAAACCCTTAATTGGACGTTTAAATTCTATGGTTAAGTTCTCGTTGACCCATGGGTGGCATTTCTCGGTTTAAGACTTATTAACGCCTCTAATTTATGCCAGAGAGTGTCAGGAATTAGACCGATTAATATCTCCTTTTTCAATTGTTCACTTGCTTCTGCACTCTCTTTATGATGGCAATGTTTCAGTTGCAATCACGAGAATTGTTTTGAAGAAATACTTTCAGAAATTCGTTGTTAATTTCTCTGTATATCCTTTTAAACACAATACTATTCACATGTTTGAGAATGACATAGCGTTGAACTAAAATTCGAATAATTAATCATTAATCTCTGAATGAAATTCTTAAAAATGAATACTTAAAGCTTCCACTTTACTCTTTTTACATTTCTTAAACATTTTCTTACATTTCAGGTAATTTGGTAACGGTGATAGCACTGTTAAAATATACAAGACTGAGACGGCATGCCACGACCGCATTCGTGATAAGTCTTAGTATTTCAGACTTGATTTTCTCTGCCGTAAATTTACCATTAACTGCGAGCAGATATTTAAACGAGGCGTGGGTACTGGGCGAAACCCTATGCAAAATATTTCCGCTCTTCTTTTATGGGAATGTAGCAGTGTCTCTGCTCAGTATGGTGGCGATTACGATCAATCGGTTTGTATAAAATAGCTTTAATCATATTTGTTATAGACTTAGAGCATGTTAAGAATTATTCTATTGTTTCTAATACTTTAGCGTATAACGAGACACCTGGTCTCGACAAAGTGTTTGGTTCAGTTTATTTTGAGATATGCTGACGAATTATACTATTGATTTTACAAAGTCAGCATACTTCTATGAAACTTAATCGTTTATTGCTCATCCGAATAGGATCAAATGTACGCATGATAAATCCAATACCAACAGCTGCTCCTGATATTGTATTAAATTATCAGCCTCATTGAATTTGCATCGATACCCTTATTAAAAAATTACAACTGTAGGTTGAAAAAATGTTTTAAATACTCACAAGTCTGTTTGCTGATATTTTTTGCAAAATAATGTTTCGCATCTACTATAATATAAAATTCATCATATTTCTTCTAAAGCATGGAAACGTATGAAATAAAGTAGAAGTAGAAATTAAAGTTCTAAATTCGTAAGTAATTATGAAACTAAAGGAACGATACTCTTAAGAATTGAGATGAAAAATGAAATGAAAATCAAAATTATCACTGTGATTTTTAGTCCGCCAAATTATGAACAGACATTAACTGCATTAACATCGATATTCTTTTTTCTATAAATATAAGGGACTTTAGTATATTGCCAAAGTGTTAGAATAAATCCGCTTCTAGTAACAATCGCAATAGCTCAAATAAATAAATAATACATTATTGGGTAAGGAACCCTAAATATAAAACTGATTAATCGATAAATTTCAGGTATATACTGATCTCGAGATCAGAGATATACGCTCAATTATACACTACGCAACGGATCATTCTAATGCTGATCGCCATTTGGACGCTGAGTTTCTCCCTACTTTTGCCGCCATTACTCGGTTTTTGGGGGACACTCGGCTTAGAACCATCTACATTTTCCTGTACAATTCTAAAGAAGAATGGTGCGAGCCCAAAGAAATTCTTGTTCGTTCTAGGATTTGTCGTGCCTTGCGTGGTAATAAGCGTATCTTATCTTTGCATTTATTGGCGTGTAAGAAAGAGCAGAAAGAATCTCGAGGCTCATACTGGAGTCTCCAGGAGGAAAACTGGAGGATTTCAACGAAGAGAGGATTCCAGAGTGACCAGATTGATGCTGACCATATTTTTGTGTTTCCTTTTGTGTTTCATGCCATTGATGCTGGTCAATGTGATCGATGACAAAATAAAAGTCCCGGTTTTTCATGTGATAGGTTCTGTACTTGCGTGGGCCTCCTCTGTAATTAATCCTTTCATCTATGCTGGCACTAACAAGCTGTACAGAGAGGCCTATAAGCAAGTTTTGTGTCCAGTTTCTAGCAAACTACCGACCACTGGACCGAAACCGACGCATTCGCATTCGAGTAAAGTATCGTCACCTCAAGCCACTTAAAATTCAATAACTTTATATTCCAATCGACGGTTTATTGTTGTTTGAAAGACTTTTTTTTATCTACTTGGGTATTAACCCTTTGAGTGCTGAATACTCGCGGCCTATGTCGTCCGTACGGACGGCGCGCGTCCAGCGCTGACGATCGCTGTGGACGGAATACTTTTTCGTTAGACTGAACTCTGTTGATTGACTATTCAAAGCGCAAATCGTAATAAGTTATAATAATTCTTTTGCACGAGATTAAACGATTCAAGAGCGTTATTTTTTAGTTATTTTTAATTATTTATTATAAACATTGAAATTTACAGTTAACTAGAATTTTGGTAATAAACTAGAAAACGATAAACTAGAAAACTAAATTTAGTAAATATAACACAAGTTAATAATTTAGTTGTGTGTGAAAAATTCAGTGCTCGAGAAAACTAAAAAAACCAGATGTAGAGTTTTCTTACAAGTGGTGACCACTTGAACAATAACGAGGCACTATTGGCATTTGTTTACTGCCGTAAGGAATGCATTTATATTTATTTCACACAAACGTAATAGTATTACTTCTGCGTAGGTGTTGGGAAAAATTGAAAAACCTATACATGCGTCCTTAGCCCATGCCGGGCACTTACAGAAAGCGCATATATATGTCCTTAGTCCACACCGATAGCTTCCGCCAGACACCTATATGCGCCCACAGCACTCAAAGGGTTAATAAATATCACGACATAGGTATATTGAAAGTTATTCGAAATTTGTGTAATAAAAATATTCTAAAGGTATTTTCATATGACATCTAAATTATCTAAAATGGTTAATGATAGAAGCGAAACAAGTGGAAGATGTTTAAAAATTTTAGAGTAGACAGTAAGAGTAGTAGAATAAATACTTTGACCAAAGTTGTATATTTTATTAAAAAAGAACTTTATGTTTTAATTATCCATAGTGAAACTTTTCTCGATTAATCTATAATCTTTTGAGGAATGCGGATAAAGAAATCCTTGCGAGGAGCAATAAGTGTACGTAATTATTACAAATAATTCAGCTAGTTTTAGATCTTTGGGCATTTATTAGGATAAATTTAAATAATGATTTTTGTAACTTGACTTCATATTGCAAACAATTGAAACTGTACATTAATATTAATATTGCTTCTTTATGCTTATATATATTATATAATATATAATATAATATATAATATATAATATAATATATATATATTATATAATATATGCTTATATATATTATATAATAACAAAAGTAATATAAAGATTGAAAAACATGATACAAGTATTATATTTGCTAGATTAATCGTTGTGAAACTAATTAGCGTAGTAACGTTAAATTATAATTTTTTCATTTACAAGATTTCTGTGTACGCGATACTGAGAAGCACATGTACAAAGCATAAAATCTTACACTAATATTCTGTGTAAATATATTATAGGGAATAAGTTATAATAAATAATAATATTATTTAGAATGAAATACGTTACGTGTCGTATTTTCTAGTTATAACAATTTCTGTAAAGTCTGATCTATGAAATAAAGCGAAAACCAATAAATTTTATACTTACACATTAAGTAATATAGAAATTTCAATATTATAATATTTTCTTTACTTCTTGTTCGATTTTAAAGTTTAATAATAAAACTTTGTATAATTCCATTCATTTTAATTCATTTTAAAATTCAAGTGTTCAATTCATTTTATCTATCGATAATGATTTATTATTTTTAGATAATGTCTACACGAAAAACTAGATATAGCATAGATGTATTACCTAATAAATCTTTTTATCCTACTCTACTATTTTGTGTCATTTCCAACATTACCGATTGAGCGCAGGATGAGATTCAACCACCGACGGAGTACAAAACCTTAGATGTTCAATTCCATTTCTGGTGATTAGAATTAAAGTTGGACAAAAACGTAATCGCGCTCGCAGCCAATCAGATCGTATCACTTTCTATATAATTTAAAATTGCATCACCTGTGATGAAAATAGTAATTAAATATCAAATAATATCGATTGCCCAGGTCTCACCACGTGGAGGTTGCTGCGTATGGAGACCCACTTTAACTACATTTTACCCATATGCCTTTCACGTACCTACCTAACCTTTCATTTACCCATCTAAGATATAAATTCTCAATTATAAGCAATCTTTAATATCACACTCTCAGTTCAAAACTCAATAACCGATTCTTATACAGGTTGCGTAGAAATGAAATGTAAAAACCATCGTAGCGTAATTCTACACCTCTGGATTGATAGAAATTGATAAAAAAAGTTCGTGCAAAATTGATTTTGAGCATGATTTTCAAGGTCAGCATTTTTTTTATTGCAATATATTCTATTTATCACGGAAAAGAATGTTAAAGTTTTAACAATTTTTAAATGGCTTTATTCACAATGTGTTTATATTTTGCAGTCAGAAAGTAGATTTATTTGCACGTAGATATTATCGCCCTAGATCCGCCATTGTATCATGGATACGCCACTTCCAGGTGAGCTCGGACCGCTTCGTCGTCAGGTGGGTCTTAGGTGCCGGCTCCTTCGGCGCCGCGGTGCCGTCAAATCGCCTGGTCGGGGAACCAGGAGGTCTTGCACGGCGGCCCGTCGGCGGTGGCCGCGCATCGTGCCGGTAGCTAGGTTCGCATAACTCGAGGTGAACTCAGCGCGGCCCTAAGTTTCTAGGGCCCTTTCCGCCATGCGTCAAGTACGGCCGCCGTGGAGGTTTTAGCCGGTACGAATCTGGCACTACCCGACGCTCTCTTCTCGGAGGGCGCGGGGCGCCTATGAAGTTTCTTCCACGAAAAAAAAAGAAAAAAAGAAAAAGAAAGATCCACCATTGTATATCCCATATCTTCCTTTCCTTTGTCATTTCGCCAAGTTCCTTTCTAAGATTACGTATTGATTTTGTTCAGTAAAAACAACATTCAATCAGCTGTTGTAATCATTTAACGTATGTTACTTGTTTACTGGATCTATAAATTTTATAAAGTTAAATAAATAAATTTTTCTCTAAAAGAAAAAAAAAAATCCATTGCTGTCAAATCTCATGATCCAGGAGTCCGCATGTGAGGAGCAGGTTTGAGTCTTATCCAAACATTTTGTTTAAAAATTGTCGTACCGATCGGCTATAGTGAGATGAAGGCGTATACCAGAGTGCATAAAATGGATGAAATGACAACTCTGGCGTGGTATAATTTCGCATAATTCAGTTAAATATGAGAGTAAAAGTCACAAATATATTGCACTTGTAATTGATGTAAGTAAAAAGATACAGCCAATAATATAATATCCAATAATTCCTGCCCATACGTTTATGGTGAATCTTTCGTGGTTATATCCATCATTGCATGTAAATTTCTTTAAGTTCAAATCTAGGCATTTCGTCCATAAACTTTCATCCGTAAATAATACACGTTATAAAAAGTGCAGAATCCATTGCAACTTATGTAGCACTCAACGGCAAAATTTTCGTTGAATGCATAGTTTTTTGTATACAACACTAATTCCTGATCACCTAGTTGTTAACTTAGCCGCTGAAAATTGCATTATCACGGAATATCTTGTGAACTCAAAGATCTCTCATTATTCTCATATTCTGATATTCTTGATTTCACGAATCTATGATTTCTTGTTGCTTTGTAAATAGCATGCTACTTTCTTATTAAATGTAAATATAAATGTAAATACATTGTGAATAAAGCCAGTTTGAAAATTATTAAAACTGTAGCATTTTCTTCCAGAAAACGAGGTCATTTACGACCTATGGTTGGTTTGATACTTTTGTTCTTCGTGATGAGTGGAATATGTTGCAATAAAACGGTTTTCACTTTTCAGTTAGTGATACTATATGCTTTGTCTTCCGCTCGGCACGACGGAACCGCTTTATACGTATGCGATTGTTAGTCGCCAACATTGAGTATCACTGGTGCTGTCACCGCATATTTTGCCAAACTATTTGGCTTTAATATTAGAAACAAAACATGATTGCACTTTCTAATATCATTTGGAACACAAATTTTTCTAATGTATACCATTTTATTCCACAAAGTCCACAACATTTTTTCGTTTCAATAGCAATCGAATAGGAGCTACAGTAAAAGCACAAAACATTTTCAAACTTGAAAATTTGCAATTTGAAAAAATCTGTATTTGACTCACAAATATTTAGAAGAATCGTGTATCAAAGGTAACAAAATCGGAAAAATATTCAAATTTGTTTATCAGTGTTATTTGAATCTGTACTAATCATAGACTTTTCGGGATCTTTTTACAATCTATATCTAAGCAAAGTCCTACCCAGATGTAAGTCTACAAGACATTAAACTCTTTCATTACTACTAGCTATCGTTACATATCTATCACTTAACTCGTATGGTTTGTAGTACACTGCAGAACACTTTCCATGCATACTTGTCTGTAGCTTCTCTTTGATAACTGGAAATAGGCATCGTCTAAGAAACAGTTATTATTTCGTTGATTCTACATATTCGAAGTACACGTTGTATTTTTTACGAAGCAGTAAAATAATTACACCCATCGACGAATCTCGATTACATGGTATACAAGCTGCGAGTTATTTATCGCGCATTATTAATGTCCCGTTTGATGGAATACGAAGAAAAGTACGGTATTATTCTAAACCGATAGTAACATTGAACATCATCAACCGATAATACTTTATATTTTGCAAGTATCGATCGAAATCATATTCGATCATTAATCAAAGTATTAAAAAATACAGCAAGCTTTTATGGTACAAGTACCTATTTGTGTATGTGTGTATGTACTTTGATTGCAAAGTACCGTTCGCATTACATTCTTACCCTTCGTGAATTACTAGTCTCAACGTGAAAAATAATAGAATACCTAGACGATAGAGCTAGAATAGAACACCTAACGTATCGTACTAACGTCTTTTTAATATACACGTAGTCGACGTAAAAACAAGATGGGAAAACGAGTTGCACAGTTAGAGAGAGCGATTTTATTCACGAAACTCAGCGTCGCTTTGACGTGTTCCTGGCCGCCTTCTCCTTTAGCAACTAAAAATCGGCTTCTGTTATTTAATGCATTATGGTGTACGGCGTTTGCTAGTTCTGTGGCGTTATTTTTACCATTGTTGGCCGCGATTTACGAGTACTACAAAAGTCCTATTATTCTTGGAAAAACAGTGAGTCTTGCCTCGGCTGTTGCCCAAGTGGTAATCAAAATGATAATATGCCGTTTGCAGCAGAGACGTTTTCAAGTAAGTCGATTATTCTTTTTCGGATAAAGCACAAATAAAATATTTTATTTTCCGTAGCTGCTTGAGTATGACATTCCTGTGTATTTATATTCTTTGAATATTATTTTACTCGCATATCGCCGTATCATTCTATTTTATTATCTATTCGTAGCAATTATTGGTTTCCAACTTTCAAATCGAAGAGAAATGTAATCGTGTAATCGTAATTCCTAATAATATATAATGATATATAATAATAATAAATAGAGGACCGATTAAAATATTTTAATTAAGCGTTGTCGGTAAAATAATTTCAGATGTTGTACTTCGATATGGAAAATTTCTGCAAGCATGCCACTAAAACGGAAAGAATGGTCCTGGAGCGATACGTGGATAAATATAAATATTTCCATTGCATTTACATACTATGGTCTTTCATAACCACGGCTTTCGTTATATGTGGCCCATTATACTCGTCTCAAACGTTTCCCACGCATGCGATATATCCGTTTTCAGTGAAGCACCAACCATATAATAGTCTAATTTTCTTTCATCAATCGTTGGTTGGTTTCCAAGCATCGTCAGGTATGGGCATCGATACTCAAGTTGCTCTTCTTTTACGATACGCAACTGCCAGGTTCGAGCTTTTAGGAATTCAATTACGCAACGCGAAGACCAACAGTGAGTTCAATGTCTGCATACAGAAACATATTGATCTTTTAAGGTATAATATTACAAGCTATTTTATGTTGAAATGACTGCCGAATATAATACTATACGATGCGTCTGTTACGCGTTAGAATAATCATTCAATTATATTTATAAAGCCCCGTTTAGATTAATCAAGTTTCTCGAATTTGGGCAAGTAACTTGATCTTCAATTCGAGTTACTTGATTTTCGTGTACTTTGTAATTATTAAGACCAAATTATTTGACCATTATTTACTTCTCGTCAGTAGCACATTTTTTGTGTTAATTGAAAATATTGTGTGTAGTAATGCATAATTTGGACAACTTCGATATACATATTTAGGTATACGAAAGAAATCCGCCTATCTATCAAGTATCTAGTTCTGGCGACAATCGCAACAACTACTATCGCAGTGATTTTTGGTAGCTTAAACTTAATCGCAGTAAGTAAACGTTTCTCACTCTAAGTACGATAGTTGAATATATAACTGATGGCTTCGAAATTTTATATAGAATCAACCGTTAATTTTGAAAACTCTATACGCTACCGTAGTGTTCAGTGCCAGCGTGGAACTTTTCATGTACGCTTGGCCAGCCGATGGAATGATGCGTATGGTAATGAAATAATCACAGTGCATATTGCAATTAACAGTGTCAAACGTCGAATTTCATTATCGTAGAGTGCGAGAACTGCTACAAGCGTTTACGACACGGCTTGGTATAACAGAGATATCAGCGTGCAAAGGAAAGTATTGCGCATTATTTTGAGATCTCAAAAACTTGAAACTATCGGGATTAGCGGTATTGTACCGCAACTTTCGCTGTCTCATTACGCGAAGGTAGTACGTTTGTTGTATTCTTGCATTCATGATTAGGTGCTAATTATTTTCTTATCTTTTCTAGTATCTATACACATCTTTATCGTACTTTAACGCACTGCGTATTATGGTCGGAGATCCATCTCCACTTTAAGCTCTATGGAGGAAAATATATTAGGAAAGATATCCATAGAAGTAATCGCAAATTGTATCTATCAGAATCTTCGTGAAAATTTGTCTTTCATGTAAACAATATACATATATGAAGAAGTTATGTGACGTACGAAGATTCGGATGGCAAATTTACTGCAGCAATGGAGGTTTCTTCTTTTATTTTATACAAACATGATTATGTTACCACGATATTCGGGCTCGTTGTCTTTTGGAATTAAGCTTTCTTCTAGATTCAGTTGTTTGTAGAGTCGATACTCAATGCTCGAATTCAACAAATATATATTATGCGTCGTAACTAGACATTTATAGAATAATTTCAAACGTGTATCTTAATTGAGTGTGTGATATTTCATTTGCATTATGATAATGGTGTGTTTAGTCTTAGACTTTTAGATATTAGATCAACCGGGCGAATGTTCGCTATTCTGCAACTCTAGAAAAATTTGATAAAATGAAAGTGCGGTTATGCCTTTGCGACGAACAAAACTGTCATTTAAACGAAACGGCTGTGATCGAAACTGTCATTTAAACTTAACTAAACATGTGTAAGGTGCAAGAATGTACCATGAAATAATTCGCTTATTTTTTCGCCGAACGCCGTACGAATGCCCGTTTGCACTATCATTTTCTAATTTTACTGGAATTTTAGTAGTGAGGGTCTAAACGCATAAAACACAAAACCATGTGGTCTAAACCACATACAGAGTGTTCGGGTATAGGTGTCAGGAAATTTAAGGGGTGATTTTTGAATCTAAAATAAGACGAAAATCAAAAATAAAAAAATTGCCTTTTCGGCTTTGTCTTTTAGTTATTGACAATTCAAAGTCAGCCAAAATATCCCTGCAAGACGTAAACTGCAATTGTTCCGCCCGCGAGTGTCTTCAGTAAAATTACACACGCACCGTGATTATCGCGGCAGCGAGTGTCCACAAAAAATACAACAAAATACAATAGATGTTCGATATGTTCTCCGTTTTTTTGTAAACAGAGCCTGACTCTTCTTTTAAAATTTTGTCGTATTGTGTCTTCATGTTTCTTTTTTTTTTTATTTACAAGTATTTTACAATCAATTCTCGCATTGAGAATTTTGAGTAAGTTTCTCTGGCGTGGCGCAGTGACATGACTTGACGTGACTTATTAACTTAATAAGTTAATAAGTTTATTAACTTATTATAAATAATTAACCATGTTGTGGTTATAGTTATAAATAAGTAAATATTAGTTACTAGAAATATCTAGTTGAATCTAGTGCTTAGGTTTAACGGATAGTGTTTTCTTAGCCTGCGGATCTGGTCCGACGTATTAAGTAATTTAGTAATTAGGGGGTTTCGATGTTTGTTGACTCTTTTGATATATCTATTGCTACATTTTGTTATTTCTTCTTTGACTGTGGGTATCTTGAGGTCGCGATGTATTACTTCGTTGGTAACATACCAGGGTGCATTTATTAGGGATCTTAGCGTTTTTGATTGGAAGCGTTGAAGTATTTCAATGTTGGAATTACTTGCTATTCCCCATAGTTGGATTTCGTAGGTCCAGACAGGTTTTATTACGGTCTTATAGAATGTAATTTTGTTCTACGTGCTTAGGTTGGAACGTCGGTTAGTGAGCCAGTACAATTTTTTAAGTTTATCCTTGAGTTGCTTCAGTTTATCTATGATGTGTTGTTTCCATGTTAATCTCCTGTCCAGAGTCATGCCCAGGTATCTGACTGAATCCTTGTTAGGAATTGTTATATTGTTAATGGTCACCTGAGGGCAGGTTTGTTTTCGCAGCATGAAGGTTACATGTGTGGATTTGTTTTCATTAATTTTGTAGCCCCATTTATGAAACCACTCTCCCATAGAGTCGAGACATCACTGGAGAGTGGATAATGCAATTATCGGGTCTGCGTGGGAAGCTAATAGCGCTGTGTCGTCAGCAAATGTCGCTATAGTTATATCTGTTGATATTGGTAAATCGGCAGTGTACATAGAGAACAGCAGGGGTCCGAGGACACTACCTTGGGGTATGCCAGCTTCTATTGGAAATGTTGTGGTTGTGGCGTCTAAGTATTTAACCATGAACTGTCTATTGGTTAGGTAGGACCTTAGGATGGAGTAGTAGGCGTGTGGTAGGATTTTCTTAAGTTTGTATAGAAGCCCTTCATGCTATACTTTGTCCAATGCCTATTGAATGTCTAGGACTACCGCTGAGCAATATTTTTTCTTTTCTAAGTTTTGGCTAATATTATGTGTTATGCGATGGATTTGCTCTATCGTAGAATATTGTTTCCGAAAACCGAATTGATGATCTGAGAGTGTTTTCAAATCCTCTAGGAGTGGAAGGAGTCGATTCGTTAGCATCTTCTCGAATAGTTTTGACAAAGTAAGTAGAAGACTAATTGGGCGATAGGAGCTAGTTTCGTGTATTGGTTTACCGGGTTTAGGGATGAGAGTAATCAGTGTAATCAGAGTAATCAGAGTAATCATATTTTCCAGGACTTAGGATAGTATTCAAGGCGAAGAATTGCGTTAAAAATTGATGCGATGAGTGCAATCCCTTTTATGGGAAGTTCCTTGATTGCTTTATTACATATTTGGTCATGCCCCGATGTTTTCCTGGGATTTAGGGGATGGATTAATTCTATAACTTCTACAGAAGTGAAGAGTTCAATAGGAGGAGACATTTGGAAGGAAAAGTGCAGGTATTCCGTTATTTCCGCGGCAATTTTGGAGGAGTGAGGTTTAAATACGTTAGATAGATGGATGGCAAACTGGTTGGCTTTTTCTATAGGCCTACGAGCCCATCCACCTGGCGGATGGCGGATTGGAGGGATTATTTGCGGCAGACGCGTGAGTTTCCTGGAAGCCTTCCATAGTGAGTAGTTGGAGTCAGCTGTAGGGGACAAATTGGCGAGATATTTTTGAATACAGTCATTTTTATAGTTTTTGATGATTTTGGTTAACTTCCTAGTTGCGTTGTTTAGTTTGCGTTTGTTGCGATTTGTTTTAATATGTAATGGGGATATTCATGTTTGCTGATAGAAGCCTTAGTAAGTGTGGAGGAGCGGATAGTGTTTATTATGCTCGTGTTTAAGTATTCCGTGGCTGTTTCGATATCTTCATTTATTTTTAGGGAAATTAAGGCTGATGTTGAGTGATTAAAGATTCTTCTAAAGAGCTGCCAGTTGGTGAGTTGGTTATGAATAAAGCCATTAGGTGGATTTTCGATAATTGTTGAGCTAATTGTTGCTATAACGGGGGAATGGTTTGAAGAGAGTTCCGCCGAGGAGTTGCTTTGGACATATCTTGACGAGATATTTTTAGTTATAAAGAAGGCAAGTAAATCAGGTATTTTGTTAGTGTCAGTGGGCCAGTAAGTGGGTTCATATGTGGTGAGGTAGTTGAGATTGTTGGTGTTTATGCTATTCAAGAGATCTTGCCTCTTACTATGATAAGCTGCTCCATTGGGTATGTTTGGCGTTATAGTCTTCTCCAGCTATGAATCTATTGCCCAGATCATCAAGGAAGTTATCGAAGTCTTCTTTAGAAATGGAGTGTCTAGGACGACAATATACTGCTGAAGTGGTGATTGTACCATGGCAGTCTCCTATCGCTACGTTTTTAGCTTGGAGGTAGTCCTTCTGGAACGATGGAAGCTCGTAATGCTTAATGCTGGCTATGATAATAATTCCGGAGCCGCCGTGGGCCTTTCCACTGGGATGTTGGGTATGGTAGAAGTTATAACTGTTTATTTTCAGATAATTTTTGAAGTGAGTTTGAGATATGAGCATTACGTCGATTTGCTGTTATTTTAAGAAGAGTTCTAGTTCGAATTTGTGTTGAGCTAGACCGTTGGCATTCCAAAGAGCTATGCGTCTTGATTCTATTTTGCGTCAGGGCGTATTAATTTATCCATGATAAGTGTTAATAATGATAGTAAGTTATTAATTTGTTCTGATTGTTTTTCGATTAATTTTTCGAGTCTAGAGAAGTTGTCCATGTTTTGTGGACTGGGAATACTATTTTGAGGATGGTCCCTACGGATTTTCGGATTATTTTGATTTCCTTGGATTGCTTGGGTATAGGAGATTGAAGTAGTAATGAATTTTTGAGGACTGGGTACTTGGTTGGTTATCTCTTTGGCTCTGGGTTTAGGATACTTATTTGTATACAAGGTTTTGTAGGCTGAGCAACCTTTGTAGTTCGCAGGATGGTCTCCTTGACAGTGGATGCACTTCGCAGGGGTTTCTGGTGATTTAGTGCACTGATCAGTGGGGTGTGTACCTACACATTTAACGCAGCGGAAATTATGGTTGCAATATTTCTGCGTGTGACCGTACCTTTGGCACCTTTTGTGTCTTCATGCGACCTCAGAAGTAAAAGTCGAAGGGATTTAAATCTGGGAACCGAGCAGGCCAAAGCAGAGATTCCACCTGTTTTGAAAACAGCAAGGTCAAGTGTTCCTGCACTGCGTTAGTAGAATCGTGCATGGACCCTCTCTTAATGCGAATGGGTTTCACGTGCCCAGAAATGTTCGTTACGTATATTATTTATTACGTACATTTATTAAATATTGCCTTATCAGTAAATAATATCCTCGGGAGGAAATTGAAATTGTCAAAGAAACACAGATCGATAAATGTTCTAAGCGATCATATTAACATTTGGTTTTTTGTTCTACTTATCGTTTTTTTTTTCTTTTTGTTGTGAGTGCCCTGCTGTATGAGACCTCGAAGAAGTAGCTTTACGCACATATGTAACCTCACATTTTCAAGAGTCTTGCTACACGAATATTGAGCGTAATAACCTTCCTTTGGTGCTGTCTAATAGCGTGTTAGACGTTGATGCATAATGAAATTAATAATTATTACCGTCGAGTCAATTAGCACCGAGAAAAATACTTTCTAGGGAATCTCTATGCCACCTGTTATTTCTACGTATTATGCGCATCATTTATTGATTAACTCCTGCGTATAAGAAAATTTTACAACAGCAAAACTGTGATTAGGTAATTACGTTCAAAAGAAAGTAATAATTTCCTGGCTCCCAAGAACCTGGACGTTTCTTCCTATTATGCGAATCTCAACGTGTTTAGTTCGATTCATAAGGCGCAGAGATTTGTTGAAATTGTGCCGAAACAATTAACACCGAAGAGAGTAATCCAGTTTGTTTGGCTCAGCTTAGTTTTAAATTTTTGTTGGCCGTTTCCTGACAGTAGCAATGGATGACAGAACTACTCTTTGGTTTAAGGATCTACAAATCAGTGCTGTTATCAGCACTTGCGTGCTTCTTGCGTCTTCGTTATATTCCATTTCCATATACTTAGGCGATATAGCTTCTCTGTTTAGGTGTATTATCACAAGATATATAGCGCTGAAGTTGTTGTTCGGATTTTATATGTTGGAAGTAGACCGATTCTTTGCAAGTAAATACGGTCTTGCGTTTTCTCAATATGTGCTTCGTACGAAATGAATTAATATTAAAAATATATTACAGCGTATAGTTGGAGAAATGGTGAAGTACATTAACGAAGCGCAGCAATTCGAAAGAGACATTTTTAGCGAATATATCGCAAAATGCAATAACTTCTACTGTGGTATTGTATTGTCTTAATATACAAGTTCGATCTTCTTCATAATTAGATTTCCAGGTTTGCCGATTCCAGACACAACGAATGTAGAATATCCATGTCAAGTTAACCATGCACCAATAAATATTATCAAGTACCTTCATACGTATATTGTCTGCTACACATCTTTTTTTTTTTTATTAACGTGGAGGAAATCCGTACGGACACCAAGCCGCTTTTGGGGGGAAGCCCCCCAACCGGGGGGCCGGACTCCAACCGACTAGAATCTCCACGATGACCGTCCCAGTTGCGATCGAGAGAGGTCCGGGAACCGGTGTGAGCGACACACCGGCCCCCCTCCCCGCGCACAAAATGCAACTCCTAACGGAGCGGTATGCAATCACGTCACACCGCGTCTCGTCCCCGAAACCGCCGTGCTAGGCAGTCTGGTTCCCCTACAGGACTGCTTGGCGGTCCCGAGGTGCTGATCTACCAGCGGCTAAGTTTAATCCCCACCGGGGAGCGCGGCGGACCTAGCACGCCTCGGCAAAACGCGTCCACGGCTTCTGCCGCGCCCTCGCCGGCCGATCCTCTCGAGGTGGGAGTTCTGCACCCTCACCCTCGCCATAGCCTCGAGGATCGCCGGCGGCGAGAAGTCCCATTCGATTTCCACGATGAGGTCGCGGCGCGGCAGCACCCACGCCGGACAGTACTCCAGCGTGTGCAGCGCCGAGTCTACGCTCGCATCGCAGTGGTGGCAACGCGTGGTCACCTCTTTCCCGATTCGGTGCAGGTACTCACCGAAGCACCCGTGTCCGGTGAGCACCCGTGTCACCCTGTAGGGTGCCCGCCACCGTCCAACCAAACGTCCCAGTTCGGAAGGACGGCCTCGAAGACCCTTAACCCCGGCGCGCCCGCTCTTATGTCGAGGCTGGCGCGCCATCTGTCGAGCAAGGCCCGCCGAGTCCGAACTCTAACGTTGGCGTCCACCGGACCGACCCCGTCCTACAGACCCCGAGTGTGGAGATAAATTTCGCGACACCTCAGGGCCTGCAATCCGAACGGAGGAAATCCGGCGAGTACCGCTGCTGCTGCCGCCGAAATGGTGCGCAAGCACCTCACTACCCTGATGGCCACCGTCCTGTGCAGCCTCCTGACCTTTAGGAGACTCGATCGCACCACGCCGGCGTACAGCCGGCGCACACCGACGCCGGGTCCGCCCAGCCGAGGCAGCAAACGTCCTAAAGCGTTCGCCGTCACCTCGACAGACGGTGCCTGGCGCTCAAAGTGAGCGCCGAAAATCCAGTGGCGCGGATACCCAATGAAATTCGATACCCGGGATATCCTGTCCCAGGGTATGCTGTTGAAGGCGTTGACCACGTCCAGCGGCACGGCCAACGCCACGCAACCACGGCGCTCGGCCCCCTCGACCAGGGAGCGGACACGGGCGACAGCGTCGACCGTAAACCGTCCCCTCCGGAAGTTAAACTGGCTGTCGTGCAGTCCGGGATCACTCCGGGACAAATGCGACTCGAGGCAGGCCGCCACCACTCTCTCCAGTAGCTTTCCAGCCTCGTCCAAAAGGCTGAAAGGTGGAAGGCGAGTCCGGAGAGCGTCCCGGCATCGGCAGCAGGATCATTCGTCCCTCCTTCCACAAAACGGGGAATTCGTCCCGAGACAGGCATCTGTCGAACAAACGCATTAATCTCTGGGCCAATGTTCCACAGGCGGGCCGGGATTCCGCCGGGACCCGGGGCTTTACGCGCTCCATTCCTCCCGACAGCCTCGGCCAATTTTTCCTTGATGACCCTCGGGCTCCAATTCCCGCGGTGTCACGTGTCTCTTCCTTCGGCGGTTGAGGCTCGTACTCCTGCTCATCGGCGAACCTGCCATCTTCCTTGTTCGCCGCTCCCGGGAACAGAGTACCGACAACCTCCTCTAGGAACCGAGGGTCCATGCTCTCTGTTGCGGAAGGTGCCCATGGGCGGAGTCTGTTCAATACTATCTTGTAAGGGCGCCACCAGACATCGGAGTCAAGGCTGGCCAGAAGCTCGTCTCAAGCCTGTCTCTTCGCCTTCTTGATGGCTTGTTGCAGGGACCTCCGCGCTTCGCGGTAGGCCTTGTACAAACGAGCCACCGTGGCTTCGTCCACCCGCCGCTTACGGCGGGATCTGGTGTACCGACGTCGAGCGCGGATGCACGCCTCGCGAATACCAGCGATCTCCTCAGACCACCAGTACACCGCGCCAGCGCGGCGCGGGGATCCGGGCCGCGGCATACACGAGTCGCAGATAGCGTACTTGTCGCGCCTCAGTAAATCCTAGCGGTTGCCATTCGTCGTTCGCACGTTGTTGCAATATTGTTCCTATTGCGTAGTCAGACGCTTTTACCGTGAAACTGACGGGCGCACCTTGTATCGGATGCGCTAGCATCATTCCGTTCTACGCCATAATCGTTGAGACGGTTGAACAATATTAGCAAATGTTTGCGATGTGAAAGTCATCAATGTACGCGTAGACAAAATCGAGACCACATGTGATTTCGTTGACGAATCGCTGACACGTTTGTGCGGCGTTTCGAAGTCCAAACATCATGTTTGCTGCTGAGAAGTCCGAAAGGTGTCGTTATCGCTGTTTTCTCGATGTCCTCGGGTGCTATCGGTATTTGATGATATGCGCGAACAAGATCGATTTTGGAAAAGGTGTTCTTACCGTGTAGGTGGTGTGCGAAGTCTTCGATGTGTGGAGGCGTGTACTTGTCGAGTACTGTGTGAGCGTTCAAGCACGATAGTCGCCACATGGTCGCAGGTTTCTGTTCTTCTTCGGTACAATGTGCAGGGGTGATGTCCACGGGATTTTCGATGGTCGCGTCATGCTTTGCTCGATCATCAGTTCAAACTCCGACTTAACCTTTTTAAGTCGATCAAATGCGAGGGTGCGGGGTTTGTTGTAGAGGGGAGGGCCGGATGTGGTTTCGATGTGGTGTACCACACCGTGTCGAGTCTTCTCTCTTCCGAAAGTCGGTGGACGGGTTAGGTCCGGAAATTCCGCTAAAAGTTGGTGGTATGCTGATTCGCCTATAATGGTTTTTACCAATAGTTCATTGGCTATGGCAGCGTATCCCATTGTTGACAATTGGGTTGTCGTGTTCAGGAGTCTTTCGTTTCGCGGGTCCATGAGCAACCCATAATAGCTAAAAAAAACCATGCCGATGATGGGAGTTTAGATGTCAGCTACAATAAAATACCATTTAAAGGCACGTTGTAGAAACAAGTTTAGATTAATCGCAATGGTGCCGTATGTTGCGATCCGTATCCCGTTGGCCGCGAACAGTTCGTACTCGCTTCTGTTCGCAGATCCGTGTACTTTGTTGCGCGGATATACGCAAATATCGGCGCTGGTATCTACTAGATTGAAGAATCTCGAGTTCCAGTCTGTCACGAAAATGCGGCGGGATACTAAGCCGTCGTCGTTTGCCGCGTTTATAGACGGCTGGTCCCGTTTCCCGACTTGGGGAATGCATGGGGAGCGACAATTCCTCGCTCGTTCTCGGAACATTGCGTGGTAGAATCACAGTTCGTCATGCCCCGGCGAGTCTGGGGAACTCGAACGGCGGCGATATCTTGAACGCGAGCGTGATCGTGATCGTGATCGTGGACGTTATTGATGTTCAGCACGTTTATTTGTGCTTGCATTTGCGTCATCCGTTCGCTCAACACGTTAATGGCGGTGGCCAAAGGATCGCTTGCTCTGACGTTTTGTGCAGGTGGATTGGTTACCGCAGTTATTCAGTCTGCGCTGTCTGCGACAATCTGTCCTGGGTCCGGTTCCCGCAGGGAGAGCTCGCTTATGTGAGCCTATGGGGTCTGGCAAACTCACGTTTCCGAAGCCAGGGGGACCGTCGGGACAAGCGTCCCGCTTACGTGAGTCCCTATGTACTCCGCAGGGAAGGTCGCCGGGGGTGTAAGGCGTTTAATTACGGTTAGACTCTCTCTACGTGGCCTTGAGTAGTAGCGCACCCACGATCCTGATGCCAAGGATGGAACCGTCGGGATAAGTTTCCGGGTACAAAAGTACCTTGAGGCCCACGCTTACGCGAGTCCTATCTGGAACTGCCGAGCTCGGTTAGCAAGTCGCCGGCCGGCAGTGACGTGGCCGTACATCCATACGATAGTCTCACCAACGATAAGGTTGGTACCACGGGCGGTCGAGTTACAGCCCGGAGGGAGTAGCGACCCCTCTGCTCGGCCAATTAATGGGTATGGACTCGTGGTGGCAGTGGTTGATGGCCAAGATGCTGGCAAGAGGGCCGATTTAAGGTGATGGCTCCATCGAATGGCCTTCGGCGGGTGAGCAGCGTCCCACCTGTTCCGGAACCGTCCCGGTGAGACGAGAGGGCTTAGAATGTGCCCCGTTCGACCTGAGACGAGCGACAGCCCCTGCAGGCTTAGCTAATCCAGGGAGCAAGGTACTGGGTGCCTTGTGCGATGTTTGGGCGTAATCTCAATCCCTATGGTCCTAGGGGGCCCGGGTACTGTGTGGAATTATATCCGAGGAAAGCACCCGTTACCAAAAGACAATACTATTACCTCGGAGGAGGTGGCGGCCGCCGTTGCCGAGGCTGAGGGTTGCCGCGCCGACGAGGTCAACGTGAGAGTCATACGATCCGCTCCTCGGTGCCTTTGGTCGATGTGGCTACGCTGCCCGCTGACAGCGGCCAGGGAAATCAACGGAAGAGAGGACGCCCGACTAGGAGGCAAGATTAATATAGGTTGGTCAGCGGCGAGGGTTTTCTCTCTCTCAGCGCGCCGACTCCAATGCTTCAGGTGTATGGAGTCGGGACACGTGCGCAAGGTCTACACGTCGAAGGTCGACCGATCTGAGCGCTGCTATCGGTGCGGGGCGGAAGGACATCGCGCCTGCGACTGATCGGCGCGAGTATCAAAGTGTCCGGTGTGCACGAACCTGGGACTGCCGGCGTCGAACCGTATGGGGTCACCGGCAGGTAGTTTGAGCGGTTAAGGCTCGACCATTTGGGCTGACCACGCCATTCCTGGAGTATAGCACTCATACTGGCTTCGCAATCAGATGTTAATTATATCGTACTTTCTAACGTCCAATGCCCGGGGAACGGCGCGCGTAGGTGGTCGACACGCAACTTCTAAAAACCCTGCCCTCTCCTTTCGGGTCATTGGACAAGTTGAACCTACCCTTTCGGGCGGCAGCTCGCTTAGCCGGCGCCGCGCGATGCACGCATCGCACAGCTCCGTTACCAGCGGGGGCCACGAGGAGGCGGAGCTGCCAGCATATAACGCGATCCCAGCAGGTTGGCTTTGCAGCCGATTGTCCCTGCACCGTCACGGCACTCATTTGACGTACTGGTTTTCTTGTCCTCTCTTTCCTAGTTCTCATTTCCGTTCCCAGTACTTTTGTGTATTGTCCTGTCTTGAGTCCTGGGTTTTCATGAGGGTTTTCTTCTACTTTGTTGTTTTCTTCTTCGTCCTTTTCCCTCTCCTCTTCTATTGGGTGTCTCCGTCTTCTTCTTCGTTGTTGTTTTTGTTGTGGTTGTCACTATTGCTATTGCTGCTACTGTTTCCTTTGCTGTTGTTGTTGATTACCTCCTCCCTTTCGGGTGCCGCTATTGTGGTGGGTCCTTCTGCGTTACTTTCTTCTTCTTCTTCCCTTCGTTGTTCGGGCACTCGCTAGGCTAGCCTTGGACTTCGTCTTGGAGGCCGGCCTGTCTGCCCCTCCAGTTGCGTCGATCTTCTTTCTGGCGGTAGTCCTGGCTGCGGTGCACCTCCCATCTCTCGTAGGGCGCTCCTTCTCTTCTGTTCCTTCACTTGGAGTACTTTCCTTGTTAACTGGCGGTAGTGGGGGTATACGTCCTTTGTTACGAACTCCCACTGGCCACTGCGGCCAGCGCAGATCGAGCTCTCCCAATGCATTCCGGAATTCTTGCCTTTCTTCGTTGAAAATTGGACAGTTTTCTAGGATGTGATGGGGGGTTTCTATTCCGCCGCATTCACATGTGTCCACTTCGCTGATGCTGAGTGACTTGAGTTTGCTGTTGAAATCTCAGTGGCCGCTGATGAACTGTGTCGTGTAGTGGTCGGGTCTTACCCAGCGGTTCTCAAGTGTGTCCTTGATGCTGTCGAAGTATTCGAAGGTCGTCCTGCCCTTTGATGTTGTTTGCCAGCGTTCTTGCCACTTCTCTATCGCCTCGCCGACAATGGTTCTCTCGTCGGGCACTTCGTCGCACCCCCCCTTCTTGTTGTGGAGTCTCGCCCTGATTTCGACTAGGAAGTTAATAGGGATGAAATCAGAGATAACCTGCAGTAACCTCGGTTGACGTGGTTCTATAAGCCTTGGTCACTTGGAGGAGCGCCATCTTCTGTGACCTTATCAACTTACTCCTCGCTTACCCCTTCAGTAGATCACTCCAGCCGGCTGCGGCGTATGTGGTTATATGCTCATACAGCCCTTTGTACAAGGTACGCATGGCCGCGTGTCCGAGTCCCCATTTCGCCTTGTCCACTCTCGCGAGGCTGCTGAAGAGTTTTTGACACTTGGCAGTTATTTCCTGCACGTGCCTGTTGACTTTTAGGCCTCCTTCGAGATGCATTCCAAGATACTTGATCGCCTGTTCCATTCTTACATTCCTGCCGCTAATCTTAATGATTGGTGGTCTCTCCGCGTCCAGTTTGTCTTTGACGAGCAGCATCTCCGTCTTCTGTGCCGATAACGTTAACTTCTTCCTGGTGCACTAGGCAGAGACTCGGGTAACTACCTCCTGCCCTTTTTCCTGGAACTCGTTCTTTGCGTTACCGGCGACCAGTATCACGATGTCATCCGCGTACGCGATAGGTTCGCACTCTGTCGCACCGCTAGTTCGGCCAGCAGGTCATCGAATACAAGGTTCCAGAAGCTTGGACCCAGTACCGATCCCTGCGGGCATCCTTTCGTGACGGGCTTGCTCACTGCTTCGTTTTTCCCAACAATCTGTACAGTTCTTTCGGAGAAGTAGCTCCTTGTCAACCGGTACAGGTTGTCGGGGCAACCTCTTCTTTTTAGCTCGTGCAGCACGTTCGGCCACCAAACGTTATCAAAGGCTCCTGATATGTCGAGTGCGATTGCGAGGACGTATTTCTTCTCGCTCATTTGTTCGACTTTCTCGCGGAATTATTGATCGTATCCATCGTCGATCTTCCGGGGCGAAAACCGTATTGTCTGTCCGAGGAGAGCGCGTGGTCGTGGAAGATGGGTGCCACCCTGGTGGTCATTAGCCTTTCCAGCAGTTTGCCTATCATAGAGAGCAGGCAGATTGGCCTGTAGGATCTAGGGTTGCTTCTGTCCCTATCCGGTCCCTTGGGGATGGTGATAATATTTCCAAGCTTCCACCGTTGGAGGAAGATTGCCCAGGCGAGGCAGCCGTTCATGAGCCTTAGGAGCTCCTGATGTATTCCTCCCAAGGCCCGTTGGATTGTTTCAACCTCAATCAGGTCGGGGCCTGGGCATTTCCCCTTCCTCAGCCGTTTCACAGCGCCACTGAGCTCCTCGAAGCGGAATTCAGGGGTGTCTTCGACGTTCAGAGGGTTTGTCGAGCTCTGCCTTATCTCTTTCTGCTCTTCTGTTTCCGTGTCTTCCTGGTCGTCGGGTAGAAGGGCGGACAACATCGCTGCCGCGGTCGTTCGCCAGTTGGAGGTATTTCCTTGCGGCGTTTCCAGTGTTGATGTTGTTTCCTCCCTTCTGAGTTCCCTTGCGACTGTTTTGTACGCGATGCCCCAGGGTTCCCTGTTACCCTCTTTGGTGACGAAATCCTGCCAGCTCTGGATCTTTGTTCTTGTCAACATCCTCTTGTACTCCTTTCGGGTTTCCCTATACCGCAGCTTCTCTTGCTCCCTCGTTGCGGGGTCCTTGGCCCCTTGATATCTTCTTCTCGCCTGGTAGGTGTTCCTCTTTGCTCTGGTGAGCTCGGGCGTCCACCAGGGTACTGACCTGTAGTGCCATTTCTTCTTTGAAATGGCGGCGTCGCAGGCTCCTATCAGGGTTGCCTGGAGTTGCCCGGCCATTCTTTCGACGTCCTCAGCCTGCTGGAGGGTTATTTTTTTGAGTGTCTCTATTCCCTCCATGACAGCTCTCTGAAATGCCTCCCAGTTGGCTTTTCGCAGATTGTATCGTCTTTCCTGAAGCTGCCGCATGGTGCTTCTCTTCCCGAAGTCCAGGAGCGTCTCCAGTATCCTGTGGTCACTGGAGGTACCATCTTCGTGTATTCTCCAGTCCTTGACGAGCGGTATTGCCTCTGGGCTCACCATAGTCACGTCTATGTTGGATCGCCCTCGAATCGTCTCGAACGTGTAGGGTTGTCCTGGTTGATTCAGGACATGGAGACCGTACTGCGCTATGACTGCCTCTAGGGCTTCACCTCTGTCGTCGGTACTCCTGCTGCACCACAGCGGTGATTTCGCGTTCGCGTCCAGGCCGATGATGGTCCTCTTACCCCTGAGACACCGTAGTACTTTGTCCAGTTGTTGTGTGCCGACTTCGATGTTTTCTGTCGCCGGAAAGGACTGTCTCCCTGTCTCCCCGTCGCTTATCTGCACGCAAACGCAGTGTGTTGTGCAGAGATCGGCGACTTCGAGAGGCGTTAGGGTCTCCAATTTTATCCCTGCGGCCGCCATTGGCGGGTCGTGCTTCGACCCTCTACAGGCGATCGCAACTCCCGTGCCGAATCCAAGTATTTTTCCCTCGACGCTGTATGGTTCTTGCATTAATAGAATGTCGTCACCATCAGCGTCTATTTGCGTCCTGATCTCGTAGGGAACTGTTTTGGATCGCTGCATGTTATGCTGCAGGATCCTTATTTCCCTTTTCCTCCCATGTCCTCTTCTGTCGCTGTATCGCGCTTTACTCATATTGCGTTCTTGATACTAGAGCCTCCAAGGCTTTCGTGTGTATCGGGCAGTTCACGCTGGAGGCTGCGTGATCGCCCTTCTTCCCTGCCTGCCTGCAGTTTACGCAGCTGGCGTGCCCACTTTTGTTTGTGCACTCTTTTGTGCTGTGCCCACTCTCTGCGCAGTGCGCCCAGATTTCGTAGTTAACGCGGCAATATTTTGCCACGTGCCCATAGCCTTGATATTTGTAGCAGCGACTAACTGCTACGAAGTCCCTCACCTTGCATGCGTGCCATGCTATAAATACTTTCCCTGTTAGGAGCTTTCCTCTTACCTGGGGGGGAGGGGGGGTACTTCCAGTACCCAGTTAGTCTTTTCGGCGTCCTTGCGGCCCGTCCTGAAGCAGAACTTGATGGCTGCGATGTCTTCTTCGTTGAGCCTATCCTGATTTTGTTTCCTCATACAGGCCAATATTTCCTTTTCCGGGATTTCCCTCGGGACGTCGTAGAGAATCATCCGGGGGAGTCTCCAGTTCAGTTCACTTCAAGTTTCACGCCTGGCGGCGTTCTCTGTCACTCTCTTGGTTTCCCAAGTTGCCCGCGCGGTGGCGCTTCGGTCGCGCGACCCAAGATGGCTGCCGCCACTCTGTCCCTAACCTCACTTTTCACACACAGCACTTTCTTTCGCTTTTCTCGCTTTTATTTCAGCGAGCTCCACTATTCTTTATATTCTCACTCGTTCTTGAGCACTAGAACTTCACTTTCGTGTACTTTTTTCGCCCGAATTCTTTAATTAACCCGGTTTTATCGGTTATAGACTACGGAGCGACGTGCAGGTTCTGCTTGCCGCCATCTTGAGGACTCCGGGGTCACCGGTACCAGCATTCTCGACGCGTCACGGTGCGCCAGAGATCTGAGAAGCTCGGTCGCTATATTCTGGAACGGGATCGCGCGAAACCCATCTTGCTCGGTGATCGAGCGGGGACAGGGCTTCGTGGCCGTCAAATAAGGCCGGCTGGCCGTGGTGGCCGTCTACGTGTCGCTCAACATCAGCCGGACGGAATACGCTTCCTTCCTGGACGGACTCGCGGCTTGCGCAAGGCATTTGGGCGCCTGTCCCTCACTGGTGCTCTGAGATTTCAACGCTCACACAACGGCGTAAGGCACCCTCAAGGCCAACGGAAGGGGGTGCGACGTGTAGGACTGGGCGACCGCACCCGACCTCCGGCTTATGAACCGGGGTTCGTCAAGCACGTGCGTGGTGTGGCGGGGCGAGTCCACAGTGGACCTCACGTGGGCAAACCCTGCCGCATACCGCCGTGTTTCCAGTTGGGGCATGTCCCCGGATGAGACCCTCTCGGACCACCTCTACATCATGATGGAGGTGGCGGCGACCGCTATAGCCCTCCTATAGACCTCCTGCGTCCTGGTCCCGGACCGACGAAGACGCGGAGGCGGGAGCGATCCGGCTGAGGTGCGACATGTACGCGATCTGCAATTCGTGTATGCCGCGGCCCGGAGACCCGCTCCGCGCTCGTGTGGTGTACTGGTGGTCCGAGGAGATCGCTCGTGTCCTCGAGGCGTGCATCCGCGCTTGGCGCTGGTACACCAGATCCCGCCGTTAGCGGCGGGTGGGCGAAGCTACGGTAGCTCGTCTGTACAAGGCCTACCGCGAAGCGCGGAGACCCCTGCAATGAGCCATCAAGGAGGCGAAGAGGCGGGCTTGGGACGAGTTTCTGGTCAGCCTCAACTCCGATCCCTGGTGGCGCCCTTACAAGATAGTATTGAACAGACTCCGCCCATGGGCACCTCCCGCAACAGAGAGCATGGACCCTCGGTTCCTAGAGGAGGTTGTCGGTACTCTGTTCCCGGGAGCGGCGAACGAGGAAGATGGCAGGTTTGCCGATGAGCAGGAGTAGGAGTCTCAACCGCCGAAGGAAGAGACATGTGACACCGCGGGAAGTTGGAGCCCGGAATCGAACCCCGTCACCAAGGAAAAATTGGCCGAGGCTGTCGGGAGGATTGGAGCGCGTAAAGCCCCGGGTCCCGACGGAATCCCGGCCCGCCTGTGGAACCTTGGTCCAGAGATTAATACGTTTGTTCGACAGATGCCTGTCTCTGGACGAATTCCTCGTTTTGTGAAAGGAGGGACGAATGGTCCTGCAGCCGATGCTGGGACGCTCTCCGGACTCGCCATCCACCTTGCAGCCTTTTGGACGAGACTGGCAAGCTACTGGAGAAAGTGGTGGCGGCCCGCCTCGAGTCGCATTTGTCCCGGAATGATTCCGGACTGCACGACAGCCAGTTTAACTTCCGGAGGGGACGGTCTATGGCCGACGCTGTCGCCCGTGTCCGCTCCCTGGTCGAGGGGGCCGAGCGGCGTGGTTGCGTGGCGTTGGCCGTGCCGCTGGACGTGGTCAACGCCTTCAACAGCATCCCCTGGGACAGGATAAGCCGGGCCCTCGAATTTCATTGGGTCCCCACGTACCTGTCTGGTGTGGTCTGGGCGTTGCTCCTAGACCGGAGCATCGTCTACACCGCCCGGGGCGGCGGGATGACTGAGAGGGCGGTGTACCGCGGAGTACCACAGGGTTCTGTGTTGCGTCCGTTGCTGCGGAACATCGCGTACGACGCGGTGCTTCGAGCGCCGATGCCTCCGAACTCGGCACTGGCATGCTACGCATTCTGGATCACCAAAAGATTCCGAAGAAGATTCTGGATGATCTATATTTGACTTTGTATTTCTTAGGCTGTTATCATTTTTTGAATAACAATACATGCTCAGAAATACTGATGTGTGGATCTTTTTACAAGTAGTAGATAACATATTTCTGATATTAAAATTTAATTTATAATAATATTTACAACAGTATTCCAAGCTACTAATATTTGGAGAACGTTACCAATTATTAAGTCCCAGCACGAAGACGTTTATCGATAAAATATCCATTTTACGTTATATTAAGTTTTGTTTGCTTTAAAAGTAATGCATAATTGGGGAGAATGAATTGGATAGATTACGTAGAATGTTTGTGTTTCTATTATGGTTCATGGTTTACCAGTAATCGCTACTTATGTTATTAGGAGCAGATACTGTAAAATTACGTGGTAGTAAAAAATAGTGAGAACTTAAATTTATTAGTGAAGGTCTAAAGGTACTGAGAAGGTTTGTAATCCACCGTTATATATTTGTAATATTTGATTTTAACATGATTGTTACGTCGCGCAAGACATCTTCACTCCATCCCGTGCGGCTTGACAGCCAACGGTCTACGTGCCGTCCCTCGAACCCTCAATAGCCCCAAGGAGCCACCATAAACTTGAACTCCTAATTGCATTGTTCGCACATATGGTTGAAGTCAATCTGTTTGCCCGAAAATACTTTCTAATCATAGAAGTGTTTTCGGCTGGTTCTTAGAAAGGTCCTTGGGTTTATTAGGCGCTCTTAAGAATTACGGAGAAAGCGGGTAGTGGCCTAACGCAAAAAGCGGAGATTTGTCTAAAGGAAAATCCCATAAACAATGGGATTTTTAAATGGGTTTCCCTATAGACAATGTCGCCCATGAACCACGTTGGTAGGAGGCTTCTTTCTCCTATCTTCATTCCCAACATTGGTCATAACCAATCGGCATCGTGGATCATTGCCCTCACTTTCCTAACTAAAAATGTAAGCAACGAATCCGCGTTCTTTGTTCAAAGGGCACATCCATACCGAGCTTTCCTCCGTAATCGCACCAGAACGATCTTCAGAGTCCCTACAGCTCTCACAGTGCCTACAGGTCCGAGAGTTCCTACAGCTCACACAGTGCTCACAGGTCCGAGAGTTCTTACGGCTCTCACAGTTTCTACGGCTCATACTTCTTCTACTACTTCTACGCCATCAGGAGGGTCAACATTACCGGTTCTCATAACCAACGAACAGTCAACATATACACGGATTCTTTCATCTACGAATAATCCTTTTCTTCGTCACCTGTATCTTAATCAACGGCGTTACTAATTTGTGTGATTGTACAAAGTGTTGGAAATATACATTTTTATAACCCTGTGAATCACAGTGTTATACTACAACAACCACCCCTATTATCCTAACCGAAATAAGGGGATCGAACTATTCGTGGTGTCGATTATTACAATCGTAACGGGAATTTACGACTCCCGTTGACGCGTTTTCTCGCGACCGCGTCTCCCCGCGATTGCTCGAATTTACAATGATTTTATTTACATGCGCACAAGAGTACAAATTATTAGCAAAATAAGTGTGCAAGTTAGTGTTATTTATTCGTAAAATATGTGTCCTTCATACGCAACATCATATCTTATTATTAATTGTAATTTAATACCTAATTCGTTAAAGATACAGCACGTGGGAAGTTGTTAAAGATAATTCAATCCAAACATAATTCAATTAAATTATATTTGATTCTCAGATAATTTTATAAATTTTCGAAACCGGAGAGTACTATAAATTACGATAAGTTGACATTCATTAAGACAAAAATAAAATTTAAAAATGACTCTGTCAGGTTTATACGTGAAGGGCGGAGAGATATTTTTGCAAATACCGTCGAATAAAAGTATATTATTGATTATATATATGATATATTATATGAATATTATTAGTACGCAGACTGAAGTAGACTGAAGTATGCACGAATATGGTAGAACTTGTGGGAGTTAATCTCTTACTCAGTTCAAATAATCATATTTGGACATTGAATTCATCACTAAAGCAACTAAATCATAGGTTTTACCTATCGTAGCATGCAGTATTGGACGACTACATCTTGTTGCCTTTGATCTGATTGCATTTTGTTTCTTAAATCCCTGAACACGGTTTGATTTCTTGGCTCTGAGCGGACACAAAAGAGTTAAATTCCATCCATAGTCAGTCAACAGTTACACTTTGCATTGGCACTGATTTTATATGAAGCAGTTAAATGAAAAATTAAGTATTGTATCTAAAACCAAGTTCAAATAAAATAACATTTCAAGAAGGATTTCAAAGGTTTCAGTTAATATTATACAAAATAAAATAACTCATTAATTTAATTGTTACAGATTGATCGTATTATTACGGTTGTTTATTGTTACGGTATTAATTGTTAATTGTTTTAAATTAAGGGTATAATTGTCACACATTAACAGCGTAATTATTTTTAGTTAATGATATATTATTGTAAATTAACCCTTTGAGTGCTGTGGGCGCATATAGGTGTCTGGCAAAAGCTATCGGTGTGGACTAAAGACATATATATGCGTTTTCTGTAAGTGCCCGGCATGGACTAA